>NC_141535.1:149085000-149385000 GCF_021556685.1 Rattus norvegicus
TATTAGAATGTGGGCCCTTTGCACATGCTGTTAGAGTGTGCAAGTGCAATAGCCAATTTGTAATAATGTTAATAAAGCTAATTTAGCAGATAAAATAAAAATGTTTCCATCTCCACATTTACCTCCACAACTGGTGAAGTTATACATCACTATGCTGTTTTCTGTTAAACAAATTTTAAAACTTAATCTCCAGGAATGTGCATGTGATATGTCCAAGTTAATCATTTGGCTAAAAAGCCCCCCTTTACCCTTGGGAACAGCTCACACCTGCAAAGAACAGGGATTTGAATAATTTTAAAACTTCATATGGTTTCTGGATGCCTATGAATATTTTTTCTTTTACCCTGATCATGATGTCTCTTGACGGTTTGGTGCAATTGCAGAGGAATTTCAAATATGTCCAGCTCAGAAAAAATAGCACCGAACTGGGAGTATAATAAGTGCTGGCAAGATTACTTAATAACACATCTAAAATCATTTACTTCTACTACACGATTGTTCACTTAGTGTTAATAGAACAAAAATAAACCTCAAGGCCCAGGGAGTGTGTGTTCATGACCAACAAAACAATAAGATTTCCTTGTGAGGTTTTTAGTGTTGATACTGACTTTAAAATAGATTACTAATTGGTGAATCATTCTCTGAGGATTATAGCTAGAAGTCAAATAAATGATGAATTGAACAGAGTAGCGACTAAAAGCAAAACAATAATCACTGGCCTGTTTGTTATTTTCCTTACCTCATGTCTGCTGGGTTTTCTGATTGGAATAAGCAGATGACGGCAGCCTGAAATCAGTAGAATCCAAGAGATGAAAATACAAGATCAAGATTTCCTATACTTCCGTCTAACTGGAGAAGACATTTTAGAATAATTCTGGTACTTCTATTATATATCATTTCTTGGGAGGACCATGCTCAGATGGTCTAGTTTCCACAGCTCTCTGTGACTGCAGAATTGCAATGTCTTTCATGCTCCCAGTTGCAGGGCAGGCTGGGTTAGTCTTTGGTATGAGGAACACCCATTGATAGCCTATATATTTGCTGGGTTCCTATCATGTTCCCAGCATTGTGCTAAGTCCTAGTGGTTCAACTTAAAAGTAAAACAGACCGTCACTATCTGTGTGAAGTTACCTTCTTTTTTTTTTTTCCATCTTTATTAACTTGAGTATTTCTTATTTACATTTCGATTGTTATTCCCTTTCTCGATTTCTGGGCCAACATCCCCCTAACCTCTCTGCCTCCCCTTCTATATGGGTGTTCCCCTCCCCATCCTCCCCCCATTACCATCCTTCCCCCAACAATCACGTTCACTGGGGTTCAGTCATGGCAGGACCCAGGGCTTCCCCTTCCACTGGTGCTCTTACTAGGATATTCACTGCTACCTATGAGGTTGGAGTCCAGGGTCAGTCCATGTATAGTCTTTGGATAGTGGCTTAGTCCCTGGAAGCTCTGGTTGGTTGGCATTGTTGTTCATATGGGGTCTCAAGCTACTTTCTAATCAGGCATACAAACAATGCCTTTATGTCATTAGGTAAGTCCAAAGGGTTGCATAATAGAAGAAATTTTGGTTCTTCCTTAGGATTTTATGATTGCCTAGTATTAGGAAAAGTAGATACTCTCACTTCAGTATCTTAAGGCTTTTGTGCTCAGACAAATCCAATCATCAACTGTTCTTTAATTATGGTCACTACTTTATGCAAAGCTTGGAGTTTCGCTCCCCTGAATTTTTTGTTTGATGCTTAAAGTAGAACGTCTATGGAATAAGAGAATAGTGTGAGCTGTAGAACTGAGATGAAGTGGCAGGGATGCTGGGACATTGTGGAAACTAGGCAGACCTACATAAGAAGTACTGATACTTATTTATTAGCTCTGTAGAGTTAGTCATTGAGCTTTTTTTTTGTGGCTTTTTTTTTTTGTTTTTTTTGGTTTTGTTGTTGATGATGGATGATGTTTTTTACTTTTTCCTAAGTTTTTTTAATAATATCTATTTTTTCCTTCAAAGAGGGGTAGGGGGATAAGATGGGAGAGAAAGAGATAAGGCCCTTTTTTTCTATTCACAAGATAATGACATTAGTCACTGGACTGAAATTTGTCTATCATGTAAATAGCAATTAGGTGCTGGAACCGATAGGACATTAAGCAGATCATCTTCCCTTTCATTTAAATATATTTTCCCCAGTTATGTTACTTAGTGTATACATGCATTAGGACAAAGAGTTTAGTAGCTATGCAGTGACTCAGTTTCTATATTTGCAGATTGAAGGTACTATCTATATGGTCAGGATGATCTGAAAGACCAAGAAAGACCATGGGATCAATTTGAGAAAAAATTAATAATTATAAGAATGTAATGATCTGAGATTTCAAAAGCATTCTTCTTTTACCCACATGAGGAAGGCACACAGAAAAGTCTATTTATACTGCTGGTTTTAAAGAAGTTGCTCTCAGACTAGATGCTGAGTATTGAATACTCCCAGGGAGAAGGCTATTAATGGTCTCGTTCTTATTTTAAGCTTTAAACTTTCTCAGAGGAGCTGAAAGGAGGTTGGTTCTAAGGGTGTTTGCAGACTAGCTTCCCTTTGTCTTAAAGGCTGCTGAACTTTGGTGTCCATATCTCCTCTCCTTGGCTGCCAAGCTCTGGGTAGAAAGACATGGCAGACAAGCATTTGGCGTCTCTGTGTATTTAGGTTATACCTCCGATTCTACAAACAGTCTATTTTTGAGGACCACAAGTTGACAATTCAAAACAAATTAAGCTTACCTGACAAAACTACATTCCAGAAATGAAAAATAAATAATAATAACTATATAAAAATTAATTTCTTGGGCAGCAGAGATAGCTCAGCAGTTAAGAGCATTCACAACCATCTGTAACGACATCTGACGCTCTCTTCTTCTGTGTCTAAAGAGAGCAACAGTGTATTCTTATACATAAAATAAAAAAATCAATTTCTTACTTACCTACTTTCTCCTTTCCCATACTACCACCCAACCAAACAACCCATGCTCACGCATACCCAAACCACTGGAAGCAAGAAGAGAACACAATCTTGCTTTTTCTCCCAGGTCTAATACTGCACATAAGATGCTCCTAGGGTCTAGACTGTACACATAGAAGGTACCTTGAAGGGGCATACACTCACCATTACTGTAGAACAATAGCACTTCCATTTGTTTTGGGCTTTGTTTTCTTCTTTATGTGCATTTTATCTTCCATGTGCTATTGTCATGATCAGAATAGTTTGAGCTTTACATATAAAAGCATCTCCATTTATATAGATGCATTGAATCAAAGAGACTTAGAATTTGTATTACAACACTCTTAAATTTGAACAATATTTTATTTGCATTGTTAATTTATTTTTTCTATTGAGATTTGAGGTATTTCATAACCGACCACAAATATCAGACACTGAGTTTGTTTCTGTTGTTACCCTACTTAAGAAGTAACAAGTGATATAATTATAGCACTTCAAGTTCTGACCATGACCTGGAACAAAATGCCCTAGGCTTTTGATTCTGTATAATTCTCCAGAGTAGACGAAGGAAACATCATTAAAGATTTTGAGGGGAAAAAGGCAAAATACTACATACTAGTGCTCAGTAAGCCCCACCACCATAATTCTAATTTTATGGGAGTGTCTCATGATCATAAATAGTCACCTATTTTCTAGAAGACATAACTCCACATCGACAATTTAATATGTAAAACTCTCCCAGCGGGAGAGTCACAAACATTAATCAAAATGCAATCTTAAACTCTTTACAGTAATGTGTCAGAAGGACAAAAATGCACTAAAATGCAAAAGATGATACCCATTTTTATAAAAGCAATAAAGCTACAAGGTAAATATTGTGTGAAGTCCATGTTTCCATGTCTGTGTCTTTTAGGCAGACACTTGAAGTGTGTTGTCTGAAGCCTTAGCTTAGAACATCTGGTTCTTGTCCTCAGTATAACACATTTCATCCTAAAACAATTCAAGCTGTACTTTTCCTGGTTTACTGTTAGGACTCTTCATTTGTTCAGAGCCAAATAATTTATAATGATTATTTGTCATTACCCATAAAATACACTATTGCCACCAACTCAGAATTTACAATTAAGAAATTAACCCCAAAGTCGCTGAGATGTGAAAAATTCATAAATAACTTTTGAAGCAAAATTTGAATAATTACAAACTGTTTAATTACAAGTTTTATTGTCGGGGTTGGGGATTTAGCTCAGTGGTAGAGCGCTTGCCTAGGAAGCGCAAGGCCCTGGGTTCGGTCCCCAGCTCCGAAAAAAAGAACCAAAAAAAAAAAAAGAGACCTTGTCTTGCTGGGGATTTAGCTCAGTGGTAGAGCGCTTACCTAGGAAGCGCAAGGCCCTGGGTTCGGTCCCCAGCTCTAAAAAAAAGAACCAAAAAAAAAAAAAAAAAAAAAAAAAAAAAAAAACAAGTTTTATTGTCAGATTTGCTATGACAGTGTTGAGAATACACTGTGTTTTCTTAGAATTATCTGGGCACATCTTCTATGCTGACCCTTTCACCAACTCCAAGGAACCGTCACTTGAACCCAACTCATGTTACCTGTGCAACATATGCAAGCCTCGTCTAAATTCACTACATCTCCCTATGTCCATTTTTGTCCATACGAACATCCTCTCTCTATATTTGTTAGTCACATCAATGAGAATCAATTGTTCTGTGTAGTTCTGGTTCCTCCACTTTAATCTAATAGTTCGTGTTCACAAGTATTTGCCTTTCTGGTGAGTCATTACAAATTGTGTAGTAAGCGAGTACTGTTTAATTAAAGCAATAAGATATGTTCTTGTAATCATCAACTTGTGGGAGATGTTAAAATATTCATGATTCAGTTCTGATGAAGCTAGGGAGGACTGATATGTCAGTCCCTTCTTGTGTAAAGCATTTACCGTATTAAAACAATAGCAATCACACACTAACAGGGAACGATTCTTCACCATTTCCAGTCTTATTATTCTCTGAAAGAGAAGTTTATGAAAATATGAACTAGACTGCTGGGGAGTCATGCATCATGTAAAGTTTTAATCAAGTCATTCAAAAAAAATAATAGTTGTTCACATGGTTGTTACATGCTGGTCTCTGCCAGCTATTTTTAAGACCTTAAGCTAGTGCTTATACCTGACACCAGCAATAGTTACTTATATTATGACTAATATGCTGACTTTGTACTGCTTAACTGGCAGAGACTAGATAAAGCTGATATAAATCACATTATTGGACTACTGTTGTTTGCTCCTAGAAGGATGATAATTATTCCTTGGCTGTTTCCCTGAGGTAGAATAACTAGTGAGGCCTCAAGACAATACCCATGACTGCCTAAAGTGTATGCAGGAATGCTAAATAAAAGGTTATTAGAGATCAAGCAGTATCCACTTTCAGTGGACATATAATCTATATGAGCTCACTATGTAGGAATAATACTTATGTTGCTCTAGTATATGATGATTGATAGGCACCTTCCATAGTGCCTAAGCAGAAAAACGTAAGAACAATAGCTCTTTCAACTTTCAAGTGATCATGAGACCAGTTTTGGTTTTCTTTTTTCTTTTTCCTTTCTTTCTTTTCTTTTTTTTTTCTTTTTTTGTCTCAATATTTTGTAAAGTTTTCTTTTTTTAAAATTTTTTATTGTTTATTTTATTTATTTACATTTCAAATGTTACCACCTTGCCCAGTTTCCCCTTTGAAAACCCCCTATCCCATTCCCTACCCCCTGCTTCTATGGGGGTGCTCCCCCACCCACCCACCCACGCCTGCCACACTGCCTTAGCATTCCCTTATGCTGGGGCACCCAGCCTTCAAAGGACCTCTCCTCCCGTTGATGCCCGACAAGGCCATCCTCTGCTACATATGTGACTGGAGCCCTGGGTCCCTCCATGTATACTCTTCAGTTGGTGGTTTAGTCCCTGAAAGCTCTGGGGGCTTCTGGTTCGTTGATATTGTTGTTCTTCCTATGGTGTTGCAAACCCTTGCAGCTCCTTCAGTCTTTCTCTAACTCCTCCACTGGGGTCTCCATACTCAGTCTGATGGTTGTTTGCAAGCATCCATATCTGTCTTTGTCAGACTCTGGCAGAGACTCTCAGGTGACATCCCTATCAGGCTCCTTCAGCAAGCTCTTCTTGGCATCAGCAAAAGTGACTGGGTTTGGTGGCTACATATGGGATGGATCCCCTGGTTGGGCAGTCTCTGGATAGCCTTTCCTTCAGTCTTTGCTTCATTTTCTGTTCTTTTAGACAGGAGCAATTCTGGGATAAATTTTTCAGAAGGGTAGATGGCCCCATCCTTCAACTGGGGGCCATGCCTAACCTCTGGATATGGTCTCTACAGGTTCTTTCTCCCCTCTGTTGAGTATTTCAGCTAATGTCAACCACATTAAGTTCTGGGAACCTCTTCCTTTCCTGGCATTTGGGACTTTCGGTTGGCTTCCCCGAGTTCTCCATTCCCCATTGCTACACATCAATATTCAATTTCCTGACCCTCTGTACATCTTCTCTGTCTCCTCCAACAACTGATCCTGCCCCCGCTTTTTCCTCTCCCCTCCTCTCTTCCTCCCAAGTCCTCCTACTCTCTACCCTTGTGATTATTTTGTTCCCCCTTCTAAGCAGGACTGAGGCATCCACATTTTGGTCTTTCTTCTTCTTGAGATTCATATGGTCTGGAAGTTGTATCATGGGTATTCTGAGTTTTTTACATAATATCTCAAATGGCTGAGAAGCACCTATAGAAATGTTCAACATCCTTAGTCATCAGGGAAATGCAAATCAAAACAACCCTGAAATTCCACTTTACACCAGTCAGAATGGCTGAGATCAAAAATTCAGGTGACAGCAGATATTGGCAAGAATGTAGAGAAAGAGGAACACTCTTCCTTTGCTTGTGGGATTGCAAGCTGGTACAACCATTCTAGAAATCAGTCAAGCAGTTCCTCAGAAAATTGGACATAGTACTACCTGAGGACCCAGCTATACCACTCCTGGGCATATGCACAAAAGATTCGCCAACGTATAACAAGGAACCATGCTCCACTACGTTCATAGCAGCATTATTTATAATAGCCAGAAGCTGGAAAGAATCCAGATGCCCTTCAACAGAGGAATGGATACAGAAAATATGGTACATTTACACAATGGAGTACTACTCAGATACTAAAAACAATGACTTCATGAAATTTGCAGGCAAATGGATGGATCTAGAAAGTAACATCCTGAGTAAGGTAACCCAATCACAAAAGAACATGCATGGTATGTAGTAACTGATAAGTAGATATTATGCAAAAAGCTCAGAATACTCATGATACAACTTTCTTTTCTTAATTTTCTTATATAGCCTTGAGTAACGATTCTTTATGAATTACTCTTATTTCCACAACTAGAGTCCTTATATTTGGACCCTGTGTTTTATAACCTCTAGACTCTGTGCAGACCCTAAGTCATGATGTGAACTAACAGACAACTTTACTTAAAACCTTCCTGGATTTTATTTTACAGGCATCTGAAAATATACCTTTCCTCGATTGCTATAATGTTAAATTTTTATAAGTATTTTTCTGAAGATTTATTTTATTTTTAATCATATGTGTAGGGGTATGCACACAGGGTTGCAGGTGTCTTGAGAGGCCAGAGATATCAGATCTCCCTGAAATGGAGTTTCAGGCACTTGTGGCTGTCTAATGTGGATACTGAGAAATGTACTCTGGTCCTTTGAAAGTGCAATTCCTACTTTTAACCTCTGCCCCATTTTTCTCAGAACCGTGTTTATAAAATGGGACTTGAGGAGCAATAACTTGAATTTCATTGTTCCAAGCTAAGGTATCTGAGTTCTCAAACAGACTCATTAGGAACTAAGATTGAAAATGCTAAAGCCATCTAAGTTTCATTAGCCTATGTTTCATATACTGTAAACAGTTCCAGAATTGTTGAAACAATTTTGTATCAATGTGTAAAACTAAGTGAATCTCAATATAATTTTAGCCTACTATAGTTTCTGAAAAATGTAATAATATATTTTGAATCCATCAGATGCCACTGAAAAATTCAGTGCAAATGAAATCAACAGACTAAAGACCTGGATGTATATTGAATATTCAAGACATAAAAATATTTTCCAATGAGTTTTAACTCTAGCAGGCTAATGTTATTTTGTTGCTCATGCTTCACAGAAAAAAATTAACATTTATTTTTGTGACAAGTGGACTGAGTGAAACAAGTTAACAAGTGTTTATGTCTTCCATAGGTGGATAAGTGGCGCGGCGGTAGTCAATGCATTTTATTCCTCAGGCAGAAATCAGATCGGTAAGTTATATCCCTAAATAATTCCTTAGAGTTCCTCAGCTTTTTCAGCCCATAGCTTGCTGTATAACCAATTTTAAAAAAAGATGTTATTTATTTATTTATTATATGTATCTAGGTGAGCACACTGTCACTGTCTTCAGCTACACCAGAAGAGGGCATCAGATTCCATTACAGATGGTTGTGAGCCACCATGTGGTTGCTGGGATTTGAACTCAGGACCTCTGGAAGAGCAGTCAGTGCTCTTAACCACTGAGCCATCTCTCCAACCTCTGTATAACCACTTTTTAATACCTCTCTAAAAGTAAATCCGATATTGAGTTATTGGTTCACGTCTTGAAGTACTTCTGGATCCATGTACCTCACTGGAATGGAAAAATTAAAATTGGTCCAAATCACATTAGGTAGTTGTTTCTTCCATAACATCCAATCTGTAACATAAATTGTTATCATTTCCTGTGTACTTCTTGAAAGTCCCTTTTAAAAATTACGCTGAATCTTAGACTTCCTGAGCATCGGCCCTTTAAAAGCTTTGGAAGTTCCAAGAGACAACTCTTCGTAAACCCAGTTCTTTTGGTAATTCAATAGCTTTAGTGGAGATTCCCCTATTATATGTTTTCTCCATTCCAAAGCTTCCAAGGAATTAAAAATGTGGAAACATCCTCAGAGCTTAGTCAGCCTTAAGTGTAAACTTGACAGAGACTAGAGTTATCTGAGAGGAAAGTCTCAATCAAATTTGCCCTATAGATGTGTCTTTGGGGAGTTTGTCTTGATTGTTAATTGAAGTAAGTGGAGCCAGTGTAATACGGTGCAATCCCGGGACATTAGGGACCTGGAGATCAGAGAAGTATGTTGTCATTCAGGGTGCGGAAGAGGGTACCATTTGGCTAAGAGCAATGATGGCGTCCTAAATTTCCTTAGCAAGACAGGAATGGTGGCAACTCTTGCACTTTGTTTAACTGACCACCTGGCAACCTGACAATGCATAAGTGACCTGTTGGTCACTATCAATTCTATGATATTTACTAGTCAAGAGGTAAAGTCAACGGAGTAAATCCTCCTTAAAAAGTTAAAGGGGCTCCTAATCTGCTAAGCTGAACTTGAAGACTAGTATTAATATGAGCCATAAAAATCCTATCACTTGTTTTAAGAACGGCATCTAAGGCTGTAATTAAGTCAGCTGCATCTCTGTAGTTAATGTTTAGCCTTGATAGCACATTTCATAAGAGCATTTTATATAATGGGTGGATTTTAATCACAGTACATAGTGTGGGAGATAATGCTCAGTTTAAGTTAATAAAGTACTGCATATAATTTTTACACTTTCAGCTAAAAATAATCTCTTGACACTGTTTAGCTCAGGCAGATACATGTGAGCTATGATTTTCACCAAAGTTCTTCCAGGACAAAGGTTTATTATTTTTATTGTTTTGTCATTTGAAAGGGGTGGAAATGGCAACATTCTAACATATTGAAAAAGCTGGTGAACAAAATCCTTTACAGTATTTTAATGTCACCTCTGTAAATATCTAATGTTTATCCCTGAAGCCCATGAAAAGTTAGGTCATATTTACCATGTTTAAAAGAAAAAATATTTGCTACTTTGCATTAACTAGACTTTAAATTTCTTTTCTCTTTTAATTACTTAAGTTCAGGCCTTTCACTTATAGTCTTGAAATCTTGTATAAGAAATTTCCAGAGTTTTACATGTAATCTATGTTTATACTACAGATTCTTTAATGATTCCAGAACATAGTGCTAATATTACCTAGTGGGTACTAGAATTTTAAAACAAGAGTGGTAAAGTTACTGAATTACAATCATCCATCTTCATTCATTTCTTTTTTTTTTTTTTTTGGTTTTTTTTTTTTTTTTTTATTAACTTGAGTATTTCTTATATACATTTCAAGTGTTATTCCATTTCCCGGTTTCCGGACAAACATCACCCTCCCCCCTCCCATTCCTTATGGGTGTTCCCCTCCCAAACCTCCCCCCATTGCCACCCTCCCCGCATAGTCTAGTTCACTGGGGGTTCAGTCTTAGCAGGACCCAGGGCTTCCCCTTCCACTGGTGCTCTTACTAGGATATTCATTGCTACCTATGGGGATAGAGTCCAAGGTCAGTCCATGTATAGTCTTTAGGTAGTGGCTTAGTCCCTGGAAGCTCTGGTTGCTTGACATTGTTGTACTTTTGGGGTCTCGAGCACCTTCAAGCTCTTCCAGTTCTTTCTCTGATTCCTTCAACGGGGGACCTATTCTCAGTTCAGTGGTTTGCTGCTGGCATTCGCCTCTGTATTTGCTGTATTCTGGCTGTGTCTCTTAGGAGCGATCTACATCCGGCTCCTGTCGGTCTGCAATTCTTTGCTTCATCCATCTTGTCTAATTGGGTGGCTGTATATGTATGGGCCACCTGTGGGGCAGGCTCTGAATGGGTGTTCCTTCAGTCTCTGTTTTAATCTTTGCCTCTCCCTTCCCTGCCAAGGGTATTCTTTTTCCTCATTTAAAGAAGGAGTGAAGCATTCACATTTTGATCATCCGTCTTGAGATTCCTTTGTTCTAGGGATCTAGGGTAATTCAAGTATTTGGGCTAATAGCCACTTATCAAGGAGTGCATACCATGTATGTCTTTCTGTGAGTGGGTTAGCTCACTCAGGATGATATTTTCCAGTTCCAATCATTTGCCTACGAATTTCATAAACTCGTTGTTTTTGATAGCTGAGTAATATTCCATTGTGTAGATGTACCACATTTTCTGTATCCATTCCTCTGTTGAAGGGCATCTGGGTTCTTTCCAGTTTCTGGCTATTATAAATAAGGCTGCGATGAACAAAGTGGAGCACGTGTCTCTTTTATATGTTGAGGCATCTTTTGGGTATATGCCCAAGAGAGGTATGGCTGAATCCTCAGGCAGTTCAATGTCCAATTTTCTGAGGAACCTCCAGACTGATTTCCAGAATGGTTTTACCAGTCTGCAGTCCCACCAACAATGGAGGAGTGTTCCTCTTTCTCCACATCCTCGCCAGCATCTGCTGTCACCTGAGTTTTTGATCTTAGCCATTCTCACTGGTGTGAGGTGAAATCTCAGGGTTGTTTTGATTTGCATTTCCCTTATGACTAAAGATGTTGAACATTTCTTTAGGTGTTTCTCAGCCATTCGGCATTCCTCAGCTGTGAATTCTTTGTTTAGCTCTGAACCCCATTTTTTAATAGGGTTATTTGTTTCCCTGCGGTCTAACTTCTTGAGTTCTTTGTATATTTTGGATATAAGGCCTCTATCTGTTATAGGATTGGTAAAGATCTTTTCCCAATCTGTTGGTTGCCGTTTTGTCCTAACCACCGTGTCCTTTGCCTTACAGAAGCTTTGCAGTTTTATGAGATCCCATTTGTCGATTCTTGATCTTAGAGCATAAGCCATTGGTGTTTTGTTCAGGAAATTTTTTCCAGTGCCCATGTGTTCCAGATGCTTCCCTAGTTTTTCTTCTATTAGTTTGAGTGTGTCTGGTTTGATGTGGAGGTCCTTGATCCACTTGGACTTAAGCTTTGTACAGGGTGATAAGCATGGATCGATATGCATTCTTCTACATGTTGCCCTCCAGTTGAACCAGCACCATTTGCTGAAAATGCTATCTTTTTTCCATTTGATGGTTTTGGCTCCTTTGTCAAAAATCAAGTGACCATAGGTGTGTGGGTTCATTTCTGGGTCTTCAATTCTATTCCATTGGTCTATCTGTCTGTCTCTGTACCAATACCATGCAGTTTTTATCACTATTGCTCTGTAATACTGCTTGAGTTCAGGGATAGTGATTCCCCCTGAAGTCCTCTTATTGTTGAGGATAGCTTTAGCTATCCTGGGTTTTTTGTTATTCCAGATGAATTTGCAAATTGTTCTGTCTAACTCTTTGAAGAATTGGATTGGTATTTTGATGGGGATTGCATTGAATCTGTAGATTGCTTTTGGTAAAATGGCCATTTTTACTATATTAATCCTGCCAATCCATGAGCATGGGAGATCTTTCCATCTTCTGAGGTCTTCTTCAATTTCTTTCCTCAGTGTCTTGAAGTTCTTATTGTACAGATCTTTTACTTGCTTGGTTAAAGTCACACCGAGGTACTTTATATTATTTGGGTCTATTATGAAGGGTGTCGTTTCCCTAATTTCTTTCTCGGCTTGTTTCTCTTTTGTATAGAGGAAGGCAACTGATTTATTTGAGTTAATTTTATACCCAGCCACTTTGCTGAAGTTGTTTATCAGCTTTAGTAGTTCTCTGGTGGAACTTTTGGGATCACTTAAATATACTATCATGTCGTCTGCAAATAGTGATATTTTGACCTCTTCTTTTCCGATCTGTATCCCCTTGATCTCCTTTTGTTGTCTGATTGCTCTGGCTAGAACTTCAAGAACTATATTGAATAAGTAGGGAGAGAGTGGGCAGCCTTGTCTAGTCCCTGATTTTAGTGGGATTGCTTCAAGTTTCTCTCCATTTAGTTTAATGTTAGCAACTGGTTTGCTGTATATGGCTTTTACTATGTTTAGGTATGTGCCTTGAATACCTATTCTTTCCAGGACTTTTATCATGAAGGGGTGTTGAATTTAATCAAATGCTTTCTCAGCATCTAATGAAATGATCATGTGGTTCTGTTCTTTCAGTTTGTTTATATGATGGATCACGTTGATGGTTTTCCTTATATTAAACCATCCCTGCATGCCTGGGATGAAGCCTACTTGATCATGGTGGATGATTGTTTTGATGTGCTCTTGGATTCGGTTTGCCAGAATTTTGTTGAGTATTTTTGCGTCGATATTCATAAGGGAAATTGGTCTGAAGTTCTCTTTCTTTGTTGGGTCTTTGTGTGGTTTAGGTATAAGAGTAATTGTGGCTTCGTAGAAGGAATTCGGTAGGGCTCCATCTGTTTCAATTTTGTGGAATAGTTTGGATAATATTGGTATAAGGTCTTCTATGAAGGTTTGATAGAATTCTGCACTAAACCCGTCTGGACCTGGGCTCTTTTTGGTTGGGAGACCTTTAATGACTGCTTCTATTTCCTTAGGAGTTATGGGGTTGTTTAACTGGTTTATCTGTTCCTGATTTAACTTCGATACCTGGTATCTGTCTAGGAAATTGTCCATTTCCTGAAGATTTTCAAGTTTTGTTGAATATAGGTTTTTATAGTAAGATCTGATGATTTTTTGAATTTCCTCTGAATCTGTAGTTATGTCTCCCTTTTCATTTTTGATTTTGTTAATTTGGACGCACTCTCTGTGTCCTCTCGTTAGTCTGGCTAAGGGTTTATCTATCTTGTTGATTTTCTCAAAGAACCAACTTTTGGTTCTGTTGATTCTTTCTATGGTCCTTTTTGTTTCTACTTGGTTGATTTCAGCTCTGAGTTTGATTATTTCCTGCCTTCTACTCCTCCTGGGTGTATTTGCTTCTTTTTGTTCTAGAGCTTTTAGGTGTGCTGTCAAGCTGCTGACAAATGCTCTTTCCTGTTTCTTTCTGCAGGCACTCAGCGCTATGAGTTTTCCTCTTAGCACAGCTTTTTCTATCTTTCTGTACCTGTTGAGGCCCGTTTTTTGACCAATTATATGGTCAATTTTGGAGAAAGTACCATGAGGAGCTGAGAAGAAGGTATATCCTTTTGCTTTAGGATAGAATGTTTTATAAATATCCGTTAAGTCCATTTGGCTCATGACTTCTCTTAGTCTGTCTACATCTCTGTTTAATTTCTGTTTCCATGATCTGTCCATTGATGAGAGTGGGGTGTTGAAATCTCCCACTATTATTGTGTGAGGTGCAATGTGTGTTTTGAGCTTTAGTAAGGTTTCTTTTACATATGTAGGTGCCCTTGTATTTGGGGCATAGATATTTAGGATTGAGAGTTCATCTTGGTGGATTTTTCCTTTGATGAATATGAAGTGTCCTTCCTTATCTTTTTTGATGACTTTTAGTTGAAAATTGATTTTATTTGATATTAGAATGGCTACTCCAGCTTGCTTCTTCTGACCATTTGCTTGGAAAATTGTTTTCCAGCCTTTCACTCTGAGGTAATGTCTGTCTTTGTCTCTGAGGTGTGTTTCCTGTAGGCAGCAGAATGCAGGGTCCTCGTTGCGTATCCAGTTTGTTAATCTATGTCTTTTTATTGGGGAGTTGAGGCCATTGATATTGAGAGATATTAAGGAATAGTGATTATTGCTTCCCGTTATATTCATATTTGGAAGTGAGGTTATGTTTGTGTGCTTTCATTCTCTTTGTTTTGTTGCCAAGATGATTAGTTTCTTGCTTCTAGGGTATAGCTTGCCTCCTTATGTTGGGCTTTACCCTTTATTATCCTTTGTAGTGCTGGACTTGTAGAAAGATACTGTGTAAATTTGGTTTTGTCATGGAATATCTTGGTTTCTCCATCTATGTTAATTGAGAGTTTTGCAGGATACAGTAACCTGGGCTGGCATTTGTGTTCTCTTAGGGTCTGTATGACATCTGTCCAGGATCTTCTGGCCTTCATAGTTTCTGGCGAGAAGTCTGGTGTGATTCTGATAGGTCTGCCTTTATATGTTACTTGACCTTTTTCCCTTACTGCTTTTAATATTCTTTCTTTATTTTGTGCGTTTGGTGTTTTGACAATTATGTGACGGGAGGTGTTTCTTTTCTGGTCCAATCTATTTGGAGTTCTGTAGGCTTCTTGTATACCTATGGGTATCTCTTTTTTTAGGTCAGGGAAGCTTTCTTCTATGATTTTGTTGAAGATATTTACTGGTCCTTTGAGCTGGGAGTCTTCACTCTCTTCTATACCTATTATCCTTAGGTTTGATCTTCTCATTGAGTCCTGGATTTCCTGTATGTTTTGGACCAGTAGCTTTTTCCGCTTTACATTATCTTTGACAGTTGAGTCAATGATTTCCATGGAATCTTCTGCTCCCGAGATTCTCTCTTCCATCTCTTGAATTCTGTTGGTGAGGCTTGTATCTACAGCTCCTTGTCTTTTCTTTTGATTTTCTATGTCCAGGGTTGTTTCCATGTGTTCTTTCTTGATTGCTTCTATTTCCATTTTTAATTCCTTCAACTGTTTGATTGTGTTTTCCTGGAATTCTTTCAGGGATTTTTGCGATTCCTCTCTGTAGGCTTCTACTTGTTCTCTAAGGGAGTTCTTTATGTCTTTCTTGAAGTCCTCCAGCATCATGATCAAATATGATTTTGAAACTAGGTCTTGCTTTTCTGGTGTGTTTGGATATTCCGTGTTTGCTTTGGTGGGAGAATTGGGCTCCGATGATGCCATGTAGTCTTGGTTTCTGTTGCTTGGGTTCCTGTGCTTGCCTCTCGCCATCAGATTATCGCTAGTGTTACTTTGTTCTGCTATTTCTGACAGTGGCTAGACTGTCCTATAACCTGTGTGTCAGGAGTGCTGTAGACCTGTTTTCCTGTTTTCTTTCAGCCAGTCATGGGGACAGAGTGTTCTGCTTTCGGGCGTGTAGTTTTTCCTCTCTACAGGTCTTCAGCTGTTCCTGTGGGCCTGTGTCTTGAGTTCACCAGGCAGGTTTCTTGCAGGGGAAAAATTGGTCCTACCTGTGGTTCCAAGGCTCAAGTTTGCTCGTGGGGTACTGCCTAAGTCCTCTCCGCTGTGGCAGCGACCGGGAAAATCTGTGCCGCTCCTTCCGGGAGCCTCCGTGCACCAGGGTTTCAGATGACGTTTGGTGTTTTCCTCTGGCGCCTGGATGTGCACAGAGTGCAGTCTCTTCTGGTTTCCCAGGCGTGTCCGCCTCTCTGAAGGTTCAGCTCTCCCTCCCACGGGATTTGGGTGCAGAGAACTGTTTATCCGGTCTGTTTCCTTCAGGTTCCGGCAGTGTCTCAGGCGCAGGGGTCCTGCCGCTCCCGGGCCCTCCCCCACGGGAGCCCAGAGGCCTTATACAGTTTCCTCTTGGGCCAGGGATGTGGGCAGGGGTGGGCAGTGTTGGTGGTCTCCTCCGCTCTGCAGCCTCAGGAGTGCCCACCTGATCAGGCGGTGGGGTCTCTCTCCCACGGGGTTTGGGAGCAGAGAGCTGCTGCCTTCATTCATTTCTAAAGGCAAAGATTAACTACCTCTGGACAACACTGACTCAAAACAATCATCACTTACATTAAATAGAGGGAATATATTTTAAAAATTGCAATATAATAGTGTATCTTCCAGACAAGGTATTATCAGGAACATTTGTTGTAAGAAGACAATGCAAAGATCTAGGGGTGAACATTAGGAGCCCGGAGAGCAGGGATGAATGATGACCAGGGAGCGTCAGAAGGTACTGTTTAACTGCAGAACAATGACCTCCCACAGCATCTCAGCAGGAGAGGGCTAGTTAGATCTGCTGCATTTTAATCTGCCTACTGAACAGAATATGAAGGTGGATTAAATTAGGACTGATGAAGGTGGAACAGGTGAGGTTTCTAAGAACATCTCTTAGGAATCAGTCATTCTTGGAATGAGGAACTAGTGTGAGGGAAGATGCTCTATCAGACTTCCCAGAAGAAGCATCAAACTGTTATTTTAGATGGATGACGTACCATCTGATCTTTGCCTACATGTGCTGGTCAAGCTTAGTAGAGGGAAAGATCACCAAAGCTCAAGAGAAGAGGTTCATTATTGGGGGTTACACACGGTTGACACTTAAGTAGAAGGGTGAACATGTTCGATGTTTGATATACTCAATTATTTGTGAGACATAAAAAATGGAGAAAGTTTTCAATTTAATATAGATGCTATGGCAAATACATGAAGGGACTCAAGACCCCATATGAAAAACAATGCCAACCAACCAGAGCTTCCAGGGACTAAGCCACTAGCCAAAGACTGACCCTGGACTCCAACCGCATAGGTAGCAATGAATAGCCTAGAAAGAGCACCAGTGGAAGGGGAAGCCCTTAGTCCTTCCAAGACTGAACCCCCAGTGAACGTGATTGTTGGGGGAACGGTGGTAATTGGGGGAAGGATGGGGAGGGGAAGCCCATATTGAAGGGGAGGGGGAAGGGTTAGGGGGATGTTGGCCGGGAAACCGGGAAGGGGAATAACAATAGAAATGTAAATAAGAAATACTCAAGTTAATAAAGATATAAAAAAGTAGTATTTATCTACTAAACTCTTTAAAGAAAATAATTTTATTCTTTGAGACTTTCATATATAGTAAATTTTAAAGGCAGTTTAGTCTATTGAAATATGTAATTATTTGTTTATAATTGATCATTGATTTAGTCAACACATTTTTCTGGGTACTAATCATATTCTAAGCTCTATCAGGTTTTGGGGTTCTAAAGATAATGAGCAAATGGACTAAAGAGTACATAAGTAAATGTGTGTACAAACAAATGAGTATCCAATCTCAGAGGGCTGGGATTTGAGGTGCCAGGCTGGGAATAAGCAAATCAGATAAAGGACTCCACCATTTAATAAGAAAATAAATAGAATTTAGAGTGATCACAGGAACCCTAATGAAAATAAAATGAGGTTAAATGATGAAGGGATACCGTTGACTGACCAATAGCTTATTTTAGATAGTATTGTGGACAGATAATTATTTCAAAGCTGGCACTGAACAGAAATGTGTATTTCTGAGTAGCTCTTCCTTCCATATATTTATACAAGGGAAAGAACTTCCTGAGTTTGGCTTATACATTTTCCATTCCCCAAACCCCTTACAGAAAAAAAATAAAATCTTAAGCGAGATTGGCAGGTGAATAGTGATGAATAAATCATAAGTCACATGCGGTGCTGGCTCAGTCACTTTGCCACCATCAATAATAAATGACTGTGTTGGTTTCTATCACAAAAGACTTTTGTTATCTACCTGAGTGAAACTGAAATAGTGGAAAACAGGGTATCAAGCATGATGCCATCATTGACAATGCCACTGATAACCTTCACAAATCTTCCATCATCTTCTCTCCTTTAGTCTTCCCCGCCGGCATTTTGCAGCCCCCATTCTTTAGTGCTCGGCAGTCCAACTCATTGAACTATGGGGGCATCGGCATGGTCATCGGACATGAAATCACACATGGCTTTGATGACAATGGTAAAGTATAGGTAACATTTTCCTTTGGCTGAGATACATCCTCCTGAGTTTAAGAATTATAATTTGTCAGAACAAAATTCCCATTTCTTTATGTAGTTAGAAGCAAGTTTAGCCACATAGTATTCTATTTAAAGTGTTCTTAAGAAACTCAAAATGTTAGTGGGCAGTAAGTAATCTGTGTTTTACATTCTAGCAGAATAGTCACATTGAGGAAGTACTGTAGCATTCCTGCACTCAGTAATGATGCTCGGTCCTCTTGTGTATGTCTTAGCTTTCCAGATTCATAGAGAGCAGGGTCTGAGTCTTAGATATACAGTCAGAAGATGTCACTCATTCAAGCCGCTCAGTGGTCCTTAAGCTGCTTGTAGGCAGGAACTTCGGTTTTGGAGGTTTTTTCATTGTGCTTGTTTGTTTTTTAATCTCATGGTCAATGTGCAATATAGAACTTTGTGAACAGTAGGCACATAAATGTTTATATGCATCCCTAAACAACCAAGAATATTTATTGTTTTAATTATAGTCAAACAAAATTGAAATAAAGACTGAAGACACGTAAAAAGGACATAGCAAAAATTGTAATGAATTTTAGTTTACTACACAGAATTCTAGAAAGCCAGAGAGAGAGAAAGGGAGAGAGAGAGAGAGAGAGAGAGAGAGAGAGAGAGAGAGAGAGAGAGAAAGGGAGACAGAAAGAGTAACACCTTAAAGAGAGATTTACAAGATATTGGTTACTCAATCATTCAGTGCAACTGTTTAACAAGTATCATTTTTCAAATGAAAACATGGAGAGACACATAACACATTGTGCAATGCTATAAAACCTAGAATTGGTGGAATCAGTGTGTAAGTTCAAATTTTGTTCCATAACCCTTTTCTTATTCACAGTATTCTAAATATTTAAAAGATGATAAAATTAAATGTCAAAACATATAAAGTATGTATGAATGTATGAACTTATTTGGAGATACAAAAAGGGAAAGATCAACGTCCTTTAAATCTGGGAAGAAAACTCCAGGAGAGAAAAGGGATGCTTCTCTTTGTGTTTAGAGTAGAGGGAAACAAGGAGTTACTTTTGCATAAAGAGCTTGGGAACATAAAATGGGTGCCAGAAAATAATTGTCGACCTTTTAAAGTCTCAGCATATCAAATTAAACAGTCATGGTTCAGAAAACATCCGGAGTAACAAGGCATGCATTCAGGAGTTTTTATCTAATAGCCTCATCTGCAGTAGCATGAACCAAGTAGATGAAGTACCTCTCAATTCCAAAACACATTGACAGATAAAATTCAAGTTTTCCCAAGGAAAGCAGGAGTCATGACAGTGAGCAGTTTCTCTCATTGTCTGCCCCATTGCATAGTTATGCACATAACAGAATTTTAGTCCTTCCCACTTTAAATTAGAGATCTCATATGCAGGGACTGAATTCTATATTTGTGTCAATATTCTTGCTATGATTTTATAGTTTTGCAAAATGCCACTGAGGAGCTGAAACAGTGAGTTGTAAGTTGTTGTTTTTTTTTTTTACATTGGCATGTGAATCTATTTCAAGAATTTCAATTATAAAACAGAAAGCGTAAAAAAATCTTGTAACAAATCTTCTTTTTGCTACATGAATATATTACAGGCAGAAATTTTAACAAAGATGGAGACCTCGTTGACTGGTGGACTCAGCAGTCTGCAAATAATTTCAAAGACCAATCCCAGTGTATGGTGTACCAGTATGGAAACTTTACATGGGACCTAGCAGGTGGACAGCATGTATGTACCAGCATTCTTCAGAAAAGCTTTAGATATGCAATCATAAGTGAAATGTCAGTGCTTTCTATAATAATCCTAATAGGGAATCTTTCTTTAACCAGCTCAATGGAATTAACACACTAGGAGAAAATATTGCTGATAATGGAGGGATTGGCCAAGCATACAGAGTGAGTATATTTTATTTCCCATTTTGGTGAGGGGAGGGTTCATTTATCAGATTTACCCACTTCCTTAAAGATTTTTATAAAAGACATGTATAGGCAGAAAATGAAGGCTTGAAATAGGAATCAAGAGAAAAAGTTAGCACTGAGAATTACAATAGACACAAGAAGATATAGAAACCTGGAGAGGACACAAAATATTTCTTCGGAGTGAACCTGCAGTAAGTTTCTTAGTAAAGATGTCCATGCAAGTGATTATTCTAGGGTCATTTATCAGAATAAGTGGGACCCTCAACTTCCCAGCAGGTCAGGCAGCCTGTGAAGGTGATAATCTGCATAAACTGCAGACATAACATTAAGACACAGTCTGCTCACTGAGAAACAGTTAAGGACCCGATTGTGAAGTGGCTCCAGTTACGGCCATGTAGCTGGCCCAACTATTATTTTCAAGAGTTATTATATTGTTGTTGGAATATTCATTAGATTCACAGTTAGCCTTCCATTTAAAGTTGCGTACAAGTACTTTTTTGCTTATTTTATGAATTTTATGGGTGAGTATTGTATTTACATCATTTCACATCTTCCTTTCCCCTCAACTCTTCCTGTGTCCCCAAGTGTGTCTCTCTCTCTCTCTCTCTCTCTCTCTCTCTCTCTCTAATTCATGACTTCCTCTTCTTTACTACTATCTTATATATGTATGTATGTGTGTGCATGTGTGTGTGTATGAGCACACACATGCTTGTGTTCACATGTGCACAAATACATGCAAAACCTACTGAATCCCTGTAGTGCTGCTTGCATGTGCATGTGTTGGGATTGACCATTGGGGATTGGATAGCACTCATCAAAGGACTCATCCTTATGTTGGCTGGCACTGTCATTATGCAGGCCTCGTTTAGACAACCATCTTATTTAGGTTTCATGAAGGCAGCTTCCCTGTAATATCCAGAGGGCACTACTTTACAGTAGGGGTCTGACTCTCACAGCCTTTCCACCCAAGTGCTTTTAAGAACCCTGCTTTGTCTGTAGCACCATTTTAGGTGCTAAGGATGTAGCAACACAGCTTCCATAAAGGATGTCGGTAATCGAGAATGTGAGTACGAATGAGAAGTTGATCCAGTGAATGCCAGTGTGGAAGAGAAAGTAGGGAATTCCTCAAAAGGGTGGAGGGATGGGGCTTTTAGCAGCAACAAAGAGGAATGAAGATGAATTCAAGTGTGGCTCTTGACCCTGAGCCAGCTCATGTGTGAGAGAATGAGCAGTCTACTTGAGGTGACATAAAGGGTAAGGGGTCTGCGAGAAAGAACGAGGTTTTCGCAGCTGGGTAGAGTGGTTGTGGGCTCATAGGATTCTCTGGTCATTCATCACTGCATTGCTGAGAGTAATGGGCGATCATGTCAGGAAAGTAGAAGAATCACAACAGAACAGAGAGGTGATTGATGGAGCCAACAGTGTGCCTATAACACAGCCTCTTCAAAGTTTGAGGCCTAGAAGATGAAGTCAGACAAAAATTCTAGCTGGTGCATTGCTACTACCTTGAATGTTGGGTAATTAATGCTTCTGTTTCTCACTAGGTGGCAAATAGCATGCCTTTTACCTCTCTGGGTGCTGGATTAATTTTTAATTTCATATAAGTATTCTTGAGTATTTTTCTAGATATAGCTAGATTCGCTAGAAATGGTTTGCTCCTTTTTGGACTTGTTTGTACAACTTGTTAGTTGCAACTAAGATATAAGATAATGCTTAGTTTAGAGCTAATTAATTCCCGCTACTGAGGTTAAGTCTTAACCTGTGGATATTGAGTGTCCCTATCCTTAGCCTCCTGTGCCCCATGCATTGTTATCTGTATTCTCCTTGGTGTGATCTCCGGATTAACACAAAGCTGCCTATTCAAAGGCAACCTGCTCTGATCTTGGAATTTTCTTTCAGAAATTTTCCTCCTTTAGTACTCTGACCAGTGTTGCCCCATACAGTCTATTTCTTTTCAACTCAGTGCGCCCAGCCTTTGACTGACTTTCCTCTCCCTTCACTATGCCATAATGCTCTTGGGAAAGTAATATAAACCTGCTAAAGAACTTGCCTTTGTTATAACCATCTCTCTGGCATGGTATACGGTGTGCTGCTTTCAGTATTATGCAAATCATCCTATCAAATGTTAGCCCAACACTTTGTTGATTCTGCAGCAGTCCCCTGTCACTCTGTGTCGACTTGAAGTGGTGTCAGTAATTAACAATTTTGATGATTCTGGTATCCTGCTCTCTTTAAGGAAGCTGAAAATTGCGGTAATAAAAGAAAGTACAACGTACAAATATTTATAACACTACATGAGTTTTTGCATGTAGTCACTTGCCTCTCTCCTACACTGGGAACTCCTACATGGGAAAAGCCTTCCATATATACCAAAACCTTTAGATAGTAAAGGCTCATTGTTCTATGTTAATGAAGAGAAAGAACTTAATACATTTTTTACTAATACAATTGATGAATTTCTTTATAAGAAATTAGAAAAGGCTAGCCAAGTGGCTCAGTTCATAAAGGCACTGCCACCAACCCTGACAACCTGAGTTGAGTCCCTTAGACCCACTGGGTAGAAGGAGGGAATTAGTTCCTGCATGCAAGCTGTCCTCTCAACCCTACCTGTGTACCACAGTATACTCATGTATACTCACATAACACTCATGTACACGCCCACAAATTAATTAATTAATTATATTGAAATTTTTAAAGAAATTGTACATAACCTTTCAGAAAGATTATTACTAATCCATTTGTATATTGTTGATAACAAAGCAAAATTAAATTTCTCAATAGTGAATATAAATCTTTAAGGTTTCAGAACCTTCTCTGATATCCAGGTGACCAGAATGCCTTTTACATGATGCTTTGGAAGTTGTCTATTTTGTCCTATACTGATAGGACCAGAGTAGCTGCCCATCCTTAACCTTGGATCATAGGACACTAAAGCCCTAAGGAATCTCAAGAGAATCCCTTAAACTTTTGGCGAGAATCACTCAGACTAAATCTGGTGTGAGCCTAATTTTCTAAGAGTTGTAACTAAGCTAAATAGAGCAATTGCAGATGACTCCCTTGGCAAGTCATTCCTCCAACGGGTTGGACTCACCCATCTATCCATAGAACAATACTAAGGTAAGATTCTCATCATGCATTCAAGTCATCCTTTCATAAAACTGACATGCCAGGCTCTTGTCATCTGCTAATCAGTCTCTTATTCTTTCTGACCATTTATAGATATATTCTAGACTTTTTCTTAATCCATGAAAGTGTTGCAGGTTGCCATATCTAAGTGTATTATTAGAGTCATTTAATATAAAAGGCAAATTACTTGGTAACATAGCCTTTTGGAATAGGCTTTTGTATAAATTTACAAATTTTAGCCTTTTCTTTTACTACCTAGGCCTATCAGAATTATGTTAAAAAGAATGGTGAAGAAAAATTACTCCCTGGACTTGACCTCAATCACAAACAACTATTCTTCTTGAACTTTGCCCAGGTAGTATGTCTTTCATGGTGAATAAATGTGAAAATACTTTTGAGTTGTAATTCCATCCAAGCTGGATATCACATGCTGATTTTTTTTTAAATCAATTTGGGTGGAACATTTGATTTGACTAACTTGCATTATTTGCAACAAGAATGTCAGACCATGTTCACTATAAATGATTATGTTTCTGGATACCTTTCAATGTGCATTATTTGAAGAGTTAATGGTTGAATGCAAATTCCAAATTAATTTCCCTTTTCCACCAACCTACCCATAGTGCTCCATGGTAATACCTGAGCATGTTGTTTTTCTTTGTGTATTCATATTTCAAGGTGTGGTGTGGAACCTACCGGCCAGAGTATGCAGTCAATTCCATTAAAACAGATGTACACAGTCCTGGCAATTTCAGGTATGTGAATACCTGGTTGTGAATAGTAGTTAAGGCTACACCAGTGTGAATTCTGTTACTTCCATGTTTCAAATGTGCCTTTCTCTAATTCTTACTCTATGATACTTAAGAATGCTGTTAATGTATCATGTGCGTGCATGTATTCATACATTGATGTGTGTGATGGCATGTATGTATATGTTTTGTGTGTATGCTTATATTTGTGGGTATGTATGTGAATGTATGTGTGTGCCGTGTGTGCACATGTGTGTGTCCATATATTCTGTGTGCATGTGCATGCCTGTGTCTAAGCATATGTCAAAAATAAGACTCAATAGACCACACCAGATAATGCTTCCACAAGCACGGCTCTGGCTGTTCTGTGCTTCAGAATACATATGTCCTAAGCTGAGTACTAGGTGTACTGCAAAACAGATGTTACCTGATGGAACCTGATGCAGCTAGTAGAATATATTCCTAAGAGGCTCTGAATATGAGTTTCAAACTCCAAAGACAGATTTATAGTCTACATTAAGAGAAGCTTTTAGTAGTTGGAAGTTCTCTAGCACTGAATAACCTTATCCCCAATACTGCAGGAGTGAGTACACTGCAGACCAGATCAGAGAACAGCCCAGCAAGGCTACTAAGGGATGATGTTTCGGGTGGAGGAGTGCAAACATGTAAGAATGAGATCGGAGTATTGGAAAGGAATCAACCTCAGAATGTTGAATTCTACATCCCATGTCTGTTAGGGCAGGCATCCTAATACAATTCCTTTCCCTCGTATTGTAACATTTAACACACACTTGATGATCAATAGTATCTTTGAAGAAGAAAACCAAAAAAAAATTAAAAGCTAAAAATTATGTACTTTGAAAAACAGAGTTTGAGAACAAAAGAGAAGTTATTACCTACTTTTTAACTCAACCTAAAATGAATGGGAATACATTAATTTTTCTAGCTACTGAGAGGAGCACATTTAATTGTAAAGTCATAAGTAGCATCTTTAAAGATCTTAAACTTTGGTGACTGCATTTGTTTTCCTCTAATGCCATCACTGACTCTGTCACCATACATCCACTGCCTTGACAATTCCTTAAAAATTCCTTCACACAACAACAGATTTTTGCTCTCCTTATAAAGCAAGTTACAGCTGGTCCTCTTAACCCATACTAACTGCTTTTGTGTAACTGCAGAAAGTTTTTGTGGTTTAATTCAAGAGACTTTTAAACGTGTTTCATTGTTGTTTGTTTAATTGATTGATTCCCAACACTGCCAAATTAAAAAGATGTATTTTGTTGTTGTTGTTGTTGTATTGTTGTTCTCCTCCTCCTCTTCCTCCTCCTTCTCCTCCACTTCCTCCTCCTCCTCCTCCTTCTCTTCCACAAGTTCTCAGAAGTTAAAAAATATAGGAATCTAGTTCTGGGGATTGTGGGGAATGTTTATAAATGTGTGTGAACCAGTTTGTCAGCTCCTTGCTCCGTATATTCCCATGAACACAAATAGATTGTTTACCTTCAGGTCTTAAGATCAAGGTTCAGAATGTCCTGCAATCTTTGGAGAATAAGATGTTGCACGTTAGTTTTTAATAGGCAAAAGTTGTGTCTTTTAAGCCCTGATACTTTAACTTGACCACTGAATTTAAAAGATCTTGATTTAAAATACATCTCTAATATGTCTGCTTTAACACAGTATCATGGACCATAATTAATGCCCTTTGTTTTGAGAAGACAGGTCACTGTTACTATTGTTAGTTATGCTTTAGTCTCTTAACCTAGTGAAATCTTCCCAGCTAAAATGTCCAGGCCAGTCTATCCCTGTGCTGTTGATGATGCCCAGTCCATCCCTATGCTGGTGATGATGTCTAGTCCATCCCTGTTCTGGTTATGATGTCTAGTCCATCTCTGTGTTGGTGATGATGTAGTCCATTCCTGTGCTGGTGATAGTGTCTCTCCACTTCTCCTTTGGCTGTGTTTTGTTGTTTTACTTTTGTTTGTTTGTTTGTTTGTTTGTTTGTTTCTGTCTCATGTTTGTCCGAGCCATAGGTCTAGCTATTTTTCAATCTCTGACTTCAATTTCTTGACATAGGACTAAGTTACAGAGAGAATTGCTGGAAGATTCCTGTTAATGGATAGAATTGCCTGTTACTTAAACATATTTGAAAATTATTATTTATATATTTTAAAGATGAGACCTTGCTAGAATAAAACGTTTTCTGCAGGAAATTGTGGACTTTGAGGGCTAGAAAAATGGATCATAATTAAGAGTATGTACTATTCTTATAGAAACATGGGTTTGGTTCCAAGCACACATGTGAAGAGGCTCAGAAACAGATTTGACTCCAGCTCTAGCCAAGCCAACTCCCTAGTCTGGCTTCTGCTGGCACCAAGCATGCATATGGCACATATACACACATGAGGAAAAAAAAACTCACGAGGATAAAATAAAGATTTTGAAATCTTTTTAAGAAATTTGTTATGGACATAGCACCATTTTCAAATCAGCTTATAGTTTCATGCTGAAAGTTGCTTATTTCTTTGTTTGCATAGTTTAAAATGCCAATGAGTGTTGACTAAGTAACATGGGGAGGTAAGCATGTGACTACGTTTGTCTTAGGATTTTATTGCTGTGAAGAAACACCATTACTATAGCATTTCTTATGAAGGAAAATATTTCATTGGGGCTGCTTATGCTTTCAGAGGTTTAATCCATTATCATGGCAGGAAGCATGGCAGCATATAGGCAGACACGGTGCTGGAGGAACCAAAAGTTCTACATCCTGGTCTGCAGGCAGCAGAAGGAGACTGTGTACCATACTGGTGATAGATTGAGCATATAGAAGACCTCAAAGCCTGCATCCACAGTGACTTACTTCCTCCAACAATGCCACACCTAGTCTAACCAGGCTGCACGTCCCAATAGCTCTACTTTCTGTGGCCAATCATTCAAACGTCTGAATCTATGCAGGCCATACGTATTCAAACCACCACAGCATTATACTCCAATATTTTCATATAAACATGTAAAATAATTTGTATCTTTAATTTTTTGCTTCTGACAGCAAAAATACTCTATTCCTCATCCATACTAAGAGATGTGTATGTATATTTTAGAATAAATGGAAGGGCAGCCTTTTAACAGGGAAATTACTATTTTCTTTGAAGGTAAAGGGATTTCTTAGGCAAAGGTTGAGGTTACATTTAGTTTTGGAAACAGGCTGCCTCCTGACCATTCAAAGTAAAACATACTTTAAAAGAATTTTAAAAACTAATAGTCCTTGAGTTATTATTCAGAATTGGTGCCTGGTGGTTTATCTAAAAGTATTTTCAAATAGTGAAAGAGTATTGACCCTATACTTAAGCTGCTACACCATGAAAAAAAAGAACGATTTCAAAGTTGAAATACCAATACATTTAAAAGAATAATCTTCCCAATATTTTATGTAGCTATTATGGGTACTGAGTTTCCTTTTATCAGTTCATATGCTCAAGGTAACAGTTCTTTTGAAATGTTTTTCATATGCCTTAAATATTATTATCAACTCCGGATATTTTATAACTATCAGGTTGGTTTTTGATGAGTTGTCTTGCCAGTGTATATTCATCTACATATTATTCTGTGTGGTGGAATACATGCTCATCAACATGATTTTGTCAGGAAAGGATCATAATACTTAGGAAATTGTAATGATTGGATAGTTGCTTCATGAATGGAACCATTTAACTTGGAATCTAAGTCAATAATTTAAAAGAACTAATAACAGATTGTCAGAGGACCTACTAATTAAAAACATATTATTAAATAACTTTGAAAAATCCTTTTACTAGCCATGTCTGATTGTGTATGTGTTTGATCCTAACACTTGGGAAGCAGAGATCAGCTGATCTCTGTGAATTCCAGGTCAGTCTACAAAATGTATGCCAGGGCACTAAAGCTACATAGTGGGATCTGTCTCAAAAAAGAAAACAAAACAAAAGAAAACAAAAGAAAAGAAAAGAAAAGAAAAAATGTATTAACTTTTAGGCATGAGTAATGTATATATTTAGGTCTAAAAGTCCATCTTCAGTCACATAGGTAGATGTTCAGTTCCTTAGATCTTGACGTTTTTGATACAAATGATTATTTCACAGGACATAAATAATACTAGTACAACTGACTATTTTACATAGTAGAGTAAAAGTTTTGCATGAGTCAAGTTAAGGAAACAAAGTTTTTATCTCATGTTAATAAAAATACGAACAAGAGTCAGAGTTTTAATGTGGCATAAAAGTCATGTAAATAGTGTATGCAATACTAATAAAATATGGCCTCACTCTTAAGGAAGAGATTTGTTGTATTCAAAATGTACCCAATCTTCAAAATGATTATTCATATCACCTATCCAAATATAAATATCATCAAACATTAATTACAAACCTGGGAGAGAAAGAGAAGCCCTGGCGTGCTACTGACCTGATTCTGGAGAATCAAATAACATGGAAGTCTCGGAGAGGAAAGAGGAAATACAGCAGAGATGACGAGCTGCTGGCTCATGTGCCGACTCTATCTACATTGCTAACTCCCAGGGCTCTATTCCCCAGACTAGTCTTTCTTTGGGCTGTTACATGCTTTTAATTTCAACAGAGGCAGGTGGGTCTCTTCCAGTTTGAGGCCAGCCTGATCTACATCATCAGACCCTGTTTCAGAAAACAAAAAATAGAGGAAAGGAGGGAGGAAGGGAGGAAAGCAAAAGAGAATGAGAAAAAGAAATGTATAATTAAGGCATGAATTTGGACCTTTTCAATGATCTACTTGTATCTCCAACACACATTGAGAAAGGGGCTTTATTTAAGTAGCAACAAAACATTAAGGTTCTTCCATTTTTCATATACACAAACCATCAACCAGGGAGCTGCGTCCTCTGAGTAAGGATGCCTCTGCCACCATCACTTTCTCTCCCCAGTACCTAAGTGATTGACATCTCTTCCCCACTGAAAGAGTGATTAAGTGTAGACCACAAAAGAATCAAGACCATCAAAACTATTAACTTCTAAGATGTTTTCTTATTATATGAGATGAGATATTGCTGTGTAACTCAGGCCAGTCTTAAACTTACTGTCTCATTGTAGATTCCTGAGCAGGTAGAATTCTGGGTATGTAGCACTATTGTCATCTTCCAAGGTCCTTTTTACCTAGGCAATGACTTTGGCTCCATTTATGCAACTGAATTGCCCAACCCCTTTCTCTTCCTACTCTTTGTCCTCTTCTTACCTTATCAATAGCAACAAACAACAACAACAGCAACAACAACAACAACAATAACAAAATGTTCTCACAATTCGAGAAACAGGAAGTCTAAGTGGTAACATAGCTTGTGGTGAGTGGTATCTTTGAAGCTGCAAACTGCAGTCTTTTGTATGCATCTGCTAGTTGGAAGAATGGGCTTGGGTTTTAATATTTAAGGTATGAGCTGCTTTAAAATAGTCATATTAAGTTAGCTCTAAGCTTCTAACTAAAGTTAGAAGTAAGTTGGCAGTTTGTCGGTGTATTATTCTGTTTTCTAGATGAAAGAACCCAAAGTCATCACATGGATCTAAAGATTAGGGTGTAGCCTTGAACTCAGGCCTGATGTTGGCTTCCAATTCCTTGTCATCTGGGTGTATAATGTTGGTAGAGCCTCCATTCTTCATATTCAGATTCTTGAACATCCGCGTGCCATTTTGTCATAGGTCCTGTCATAGCCTTTGCTTAGAGTAGAGAAATGCTTGTGTCCTTCTTATAAACGTCAGAACTGCATCCAAGTCCTATAGAGGTCAGTTGTCTCCTTCCAAAGTGTATTTCTAGGCATAAAATTTTCAGCATTGAACAACCTCAAACTCCTGTACCAAGAAGATATATCTCTAAGGCTCTCCTTAACAGTCCCAAACTACAAACAGGGCAAATGTTTGTCTTTCCCAAGGACAAGGAATGGAGGCCATGAGGTGGGATGGAGCAGCAGCCCATTGTGTTAATGGATGATGCATTGGGAAGTCAGGCTTAGAAATAGCCCATTTGGATCTTCTTCCCTTTAGGGAGAAGGAAAGAAATGTTGCCTTTCCCTTCTAGTTGTTCCACACTAACAAATAAACTGCAAATGCCCGTGAAGTTTATTCTTCATTGTCCTTTGACATGTGGTTCTGTTTCATGACCAAGGGGTGTGTCATTCATTCCGCGTGTGCTGAGTATGCATGTGTGTATAAGTCACTTAATTGCCTTTGAACATTCAACAGAGAGCAGGCTACCCACAGCCATTTACTCATAGAGATGACAGCCTAGTGATTTTATAACAGTTTTAATAAAGATAGGACAAGTCCAAAGGGTTAATTTTGATATTATTCAGAGAACCCTGCTGTCACAGTTAGAGTTATCATTGGTGTAATGAAACATGACCAAGGCAACTTAGAGAGGAAAGGTTTATTTGTCTTATGCTTCCAAATCACTGTTCTTCATTGAAGGAAGTCAGGAGAGGAACTACGAAACAGGAGCTAATGCAGAGGTCATGGAGAAGTGCTGCTTACTGGCTTGCTTCTCATGGCTTGCTCAGTCTGCTTTTGTATAGAAGCTAAAACTACCAACCCAGGGGTGGTACCACCCACAATGGGCTGATCCCTCTCATGTTGGTTCCATCAGTTAAGAAAATGCTCTATAGGCTTGCCCAAGCCCAGTCTTGTGGAAGCATTTTCTTGATTAAGGTTCCCTCCTTAGACGACTATAGCTTGTGTCAAGCTGACACAAAACTTTCTTACACAGCTACCAGGAGATGATGCTGAAGGCAGGAAGGTGTTAGCCATGTCCTGACTGAGAACTGATTTCCCATGGTAGTGGGCTCCATCACAGCAGCAAGTCATGATTGATATGAGGAATTAAAATTATATTTGTCCAGCATAGTTTGAGCTACATGAGGAATTTGAAAGAAAATGCGCTACATGGTTTGGATTCCCTTTAGGTGTTGCTGGAATTAGGGATGAGAATTATAGATTCTGATTTAAGTTTGTAAGGATCAGTCAGACTTCTGAATGTAGAATGTCTGGAGGGGAGACAAGTGCTGAGGTATGTACATTCACTTACCCACCACATACAGTGGTTATCCACTTACCTACCACATACAGTTTACATGCACTTGCCTACCACATATAGAGAGCTACATAGTCACTTGTTCTTTCTCTTCCATCACTGAAAAGCACTTGCCTCTAAGCTTCACCTCTTGACTTTAAAAGAGTGTAGTGTGGCCTCTGAAGGAGGAAAAGGAAATCAGTGCTGATAGGATAGAGTTATGTCTGTCTTGTTGTATTGATCTGCTTCTTCCTTCAAATGCTACTTAGTTCGGACAGTGGGTTGGATGGCTTTGTTTTGAAAAAATGGGCATTGTTTAAGTTCCTGAGGCTGAATCTGGTTTCTGACATATAAGGAGTCCTTTGGGAACAACAACAGCAAAAACTTCTCTATGTTCTTGACTAATCAAATCAACAAAAATCTAATAACAAAACATGGAGAGAGATTAATAGAATATATTATCTAATATATACACATACAAATGTGAAATTGTCAAATAACAGTCAAAATTTAAAAGTATTATATATACTTAATAAAAACATTTAAATAGCTTTTGAAAATTATTTATCATTACGAGTATGGTAAAACAAACTATTAAAACACTATTTAAATTGTTATCTGAGCATTCACAAGGAACAATGAAAAGTCATGATTGTGTCTTTTCACTAAACTCTTCTCACAAAATTACACTTTCTTCTCTGTATCGTTCCAATTTTAGTATATGTGCTGCCAAAGCGAGCACAAAAATTACACTTTCAAATACTGTTTATCTTAAACAAACTTGCAACATACCTTTAAATTGTGAATCCTTTTTATCTTGCAATCTAGTGACATTGTAACAATAGCTTTGATAAATGTATTAGATGCATCTTACAGATAAAAACAAAAAAAAAACCCCAAACAACAACAAAAACAAAACGAGAAAGTCTTCAAACAGACTCCAAAGTCTGTGTTCTTAACTCCTGCATGGTTAATACCTTCCTCCTATTTAAACACCGAGTTAATGAGAAGGATCTACCTCATAAGTTTCTGTTTCTCTTTCGGTTTCTGATTTCACTCATTTGAGATCCATAGAAAGCTTCTGCACTGGAATTGGAGAGATGCCTCAGACTTATAGGCCAGGCTCACAACAAAAAGGACATGAAGACTTCTCTGTTTTCCAGTGTGATATGGACACTGAGTGCCCAGTGCTGACGGTAACTCTTTTTTGTTTGTTTCAAAGGATCATTGGGACTTTGCAGAACTCTGCTGAGTTTGCGGATGCCTTTCATTGCCGCAAGAACTCATACATGAATCCAGAAAGGAAATGTCGGGTTTGGTGATCTTCACAGGAAGTGGAGCATCCATGGCAGGACTCGCCAAAGCCACAGAAACAGGAAGTCTTCCCTCAGAGAACGTGGGCCCCGGAAGTTTCTTCAGCTTCTTGGGGGAAATTCACAGAGATGAGCACGAGCTAACAAAAATGAAATTAGATTATTAAAACCGCTGTGAATGAAAGGGGAGAAAACCTACGATCTAGCAAATCAATCACTTCACTGTGTAAATAATTACCTTCCAACGGTAATATTACCGTTCACTTCTGGTTCTCACACAGACTGCAGCTTTCATGCTGTCTGTAGAGAACAGTGTTAACACTTAAAGCAGGTTATGACTTCTGATCAAGAGGAGGAAGACGCTGAATACAGTTGGGCACCAAAGTACAGATTTGCCTCTCAGCACTCACTTTTCTTTGCAACATTCAGCTCCTTCAAAATTCTCCCAAAGAACCCCCATGCATACTGTGGCCTTCAGGCTCCTGCAGTGTGGAACTCATTTTACCATGCATAAATTATTCATTCATTCCACATCATTTTAGTTTGAGCACTCTTAGAGCTTAAACTAGAGAGTCTGAAATGGTTCCGCCATTTACCCACTTGAGTGATGTTGAGACTCTTCAGCCCCCTACAGATTTTTGAGCAATTTCTTGCTCTCGCTGCCCCTCAGACTTAGTCTTTTAAAGGATTTGTAGTAATGTATAAAAAACATTCTATATTTAATTATTAACTACACATGACCAAATAAACCATTGCTATAGGTAATCATTGAATATTGACATTATATGGCCAAGATAGATAGTTAAGAAGATCTGTAACATGATGTGCAGATGAAAATTTGAAACTTTTTAAGCCTGTAAATCATATTGCTGAAAATCTTCAAACACAAACTCTGGGGTGAGCATTACCATTGAACAGTTGTCTTGAGATGCATAATAGTTTTGGTTTACAAACAGCGTTTTGAAGATTAAGTCTGGCCTCAGTGGCTAAGAAAGGGCCTAACTCTTATCTGTGTTACTCCATGCGTCCTTGTTCTTCAGGTTTGTCATCCGATGGAAATATTTTGATAATAAATTGAAGTTATGAGTCCCTACTAGGCCTGTGTGCACACCATCTAGCTCTAGAAAGTCCATGTCTGAATCAAGATGGGAGGCCGCCACTGGATCTGTTTCTTCAATTCTACAGCTCATAGACACTAACTGAATTTTCTGAGGCGCTCATATGCCTCTCTCGTCCCTCTGCTTACTTTAGTGATTTTCACTATTCAGTATACACTTTACACAAGATTCATTTCCACAGTCCTTATTTTTATCAAAAGTTGAAAATGAAAACATTTCTATCCAAACTATTAGTTTTCATGCCTCTTGAAAAAAAAGCCACTTACTTGCAAAAGTATTACAATATAATATATAAAATTATATAGCATAAAAACTACAGTTTAACAAACTGACATTCTCTGAAGACAGTACCCTAGCAAAAACCTATAAGAAATGGAGCACTGTATCTTCCTGCCATCATCATATAAGTTCTGGGATATCCAGATCTCCAGCATGACGCACTAGCTCGGCCCCTTTTTGTCTTTCAACCATGCATTCTTTCCTATGTTACTTCTCTCTGCCTTACATTTTGTAAGATGTAGCTATATGGTTGGTTTGTATGTGAATCTATCATTGTCAGATTCTGGTTCTGTTGTGTGACTACACTACAAATACTCCATCTTTATTGTTGATGAACTCTTAAGGAGTCCATGAACTCCTGTCTATTCTAGTTTGGATTGTTACAAATGATACAACTATGCATTTTGAACTGTGCTTATATATTCATCTTTACTTGAAATATCAGTGGAATCACTTTTCCAAACATCCAAAACTATCATAAATATTGAAGACACAGTTTCAGACTAGCCACAAATATCTTTATCTTCTGCCCTTTTAAAACAAACACTATTGTCATGGATAATACTTATATTACTATTTCTTTGAAATCTACTTAAATATACTTGAGTACTACTAATAGTGGCAGTAGAAGATTTCAGTTAAACAGCTCTCTCTGGGTTATTGTGATCCATGTCCTGTCATAGCAACCAAAGAGACAATTGTGAAGAGTAACTAGTACAAACTCTAAATGACCACAAGCATCTCCACTGGTAGTCCATTAGAGCATCAAGCTTCCAATCCCAAGGAACAGCAACTCTGGTGCCTAGAGCCCTGCTGTACATACAGCATACAACATATTCTTTGTGCTAATGGACACATAAAATTAGCATGACAATTTTTCCCTATTTCTCAGACATTTAGACATCATTGGTTGTAGCTGGTACTCAGAACCCTATGTTCTCTCTTAATTCCTACCAGCCATTTGTCACATTACTTAAGACTGACATATAATCTTACACATAAATTTGCTTTCACCATGTTTAAGTTCTGATTGGGGGGGAGAGGTGGGTTATAAGCACAGACAACAAGGCTTGAGAGCTGTTGTAGCTCAGCAGTGAAGATGAAGCTCCTGACAATATGTGTTGGCAAGGAGTCTGCTTCCATAACACACTGTCAGTGTGAAAGCAAAAGGAAGCTCCCCAGGACATTAAGGGCTTTTTCTAGTCCTACTCTGCCACGACTGCCAAAGTGACCTTGGGCACATGTATATCCCTTGGGGCTTCTGCCTCTTTTACCCAAAAAAGAAGACAATAAGATTCCAGCAGTTCATACCAATGCTGCCTTCCCTTTAACCTGTTACCCAGGAAACAAGCACCAAAATTCTAACATGCTTGGGGATGTGATGCTGTTACTATTAGGCATGATGATAGGAAAAACATTTGCAAACTTCTTTAAAGTGTTCATAATTCCTATAGCAATAGGTGGAGCTCTTAGAGTAGAAGGCATCTGTCATTTTAGAAAGAAAATATGATTCTACTGTGTCAAAAGAAGTATATTAAGAATTTTTGAAATTGGGTCCTATTTTCTAGGATAGAAAATAACAAACATCTTCGTAATGTTGTTTCTATGCCTAGTTGACTGTTCCAATCTCACCGATATGCATGTAAACCCACATACACCATTTATGCCTTGAAAAAATATTGAGATAAGATAGGACATTGTTTTCTATGCAGTCTTTTACTTCCTTCATAGTTTGAAACTAAGTCTTTTTAAACAAATAATATGAACTATTTTACCAACACTTTATTTTAAAGATAACCAGTTTTCTGGTTAGGTGTTTCATTTGGCTACCGAATGTTATCAGGAGCCACAATTATAATTGGACAGGCTGAAGTCAAATGTGCAGATGTGAAGAGCTGGGCCACTCGGGTGATTTAGTGAACAGAGAGCCACGTGTGACTGTTGTTAAAATGGCATGTTTATTGCATCCTAACTTTTTCTCTAATTATATTTTCTTAGTGTCAATTCCTTTGTACTTTGCATTTTCTCTAAAACAATGAAAAATACCCCTGCCATTTCCAACTTCATAGACAAAATGTGCTTTAATTTTGTTTTTAAAGGGGGATATCGGTTGTGCAGGAGAAATTTGGTAGAAAGATAAGTATTGGCTCTTGCAAGCAATAATCATGGTCTCTCATCTTAGAGAAACAAAGGGACTGGAAAGTCTTGTGTTCACACTTGATGTTTATGCTCCAGGGTTTTTCCACCAGGAAATAATCAAACTTTACAGGTATCTGCATGTTAACATTTCATTGTACTCTTATACACTTGACAATATCTTTAATCTGATACATTCTAAGACTGTTTCTCCTTTTCTGGGAAGACAAATTCATCCAAGAACTGACTTATGATTTTACCTAGTGAAGAACTATCACATACTGAGAATGTTGTGGATCCTCAGAAACATAGAATAAAGGATGTAATACTGCGATGTTCATGGAGTAGTATGGTACCAGAGAGATATAAAGGAAAATCTGAAGGGAAAGTATTTAGATTTGTTCAATGAAAATGTGGGGACATCAAGTAGAATATTCATTATCATTTCAACTTTAATGTTAAAGTATTGTTGTATAAAACAAACATCAGAATGTTTACTAAAATTACTTTGATGGTAGTATTATATGAAATTCATTTTTATATATTTGGGTTTCTGAATTTATTATCTTCCTGGAATGAGAAAGTATTGTCCTTTACAAGGTAATTTTACAATGTTATTTGTAGATAAATGTGGTGGTTCATAATTGAAATTCCAGGACTCAGGAGGCAGAGACAGTAGGATTATTGAGAGGTTAAAACCAACTTGGAATGCACAGTGTTTTAGACAAGCCTGGACTCTACAAGGAGATACTGCCTCAACAACAACAAAACAAACAAACAAAAATTGTAATAACTATTTGGAATATGAAAAGGAATGTAGATTGCAAGGAATAGGGAAGAGGGGGGGAAATGGCTACAAATCAAATCTGTCATAAAGCAGAATAGGAAACAAACCCTTCAGTTTGGTGTGTCAGGCAGATTAAGGTTTTGGTCAAGAATCTCTTCTCTTGAGACAGTCTCATTTTCTTAAGTTGCTGTTCAGTACAGAGAACAGGAATTTGATCTTCCTCTTCACTGTTCCCAATGTCTCTAGAAGAAAGAAGCACATGCTGTAGAAGGAATCCCCTAAGAAAACACTACAGAGTTGAACAGTTTATGCACACCTTCTTTGGCATTTTGCCCAAATCAGACTTTAGCACTTGCCAGCTCAGACAAAGGTTCAAGACAGTTCAACACAGAGCCCTCAATCATTCATTGTCCAGATCCAAAGGCTCTACCTGGTAGATGAGGTATTAACCCCAGGGTTAAACTAAAAGTTAGAGGTTGAGAAGAGAAGAGACAGCAGGACAGAAGCTAACCAAGCTGACTAACTGCCTCTGTGTTTATGATTTGTAAGACTTTGATTGCAATTGTGAAAATCAAACTCATGCTACTTTAACTAAAACTGGAGAGTTTGTTGATCTGTGTCACCCTGTGTGTGGCAGGTGTAGAGGATGTAGCTTTTTCCGAAACATCAAAATAAAGCTGGGAGAACCATCAGCATCCTGCAGGCCTGGGGAAGGACAGACTTCTAACTGCACCACACACCCAACACATCTTAAGAAAAGCCAACCGTCCTGTTCTAGAACACACCTCTGTTATCAAAGGTCATGGGAAAGGTGGGAAAAGGGATAGAAACTGTGATCTTAAATCTATAATGCCTTACAGAAACTAGGATATTCAGTCTCTTCTGGAGCATTTCCCCAAAACACCTCTCTAGAAAGAAAGGAAAACAGATGACCATTACACTGATAATATGAAATAACTTCTCAAATGCTTCAAAACATTTATACTGTGCATAAAATCTTCAATAGCTTAGTATAGCCTTCAAATAAATGCCATCCTAATTTGTCTTAGCAAAATAAGTATATTTGCCTTGAAAACTGGATATTTAAAAAGTTATCATTAATGAAGAATGATAGGCAGTTAGTGCCATATTTATTGTGATGTAGGTATATAGTTTCTCTTTAATAGATTAAATTGTAGAATAATACTTGTAGCCTCATTTTACAAACAGTATACTGAAATAGAAGTTAACTGTTTCCTCAAAATCACTGTTACTGATATAACCAAGTTAACCCTGAGGCCCAGAATCCACATAAATATACCATCAAAATTCTTTTCCCTGCTATGAAATGAATTAAGTCACTCAAAATTGACATTGTTTATGAACAATAATTCTTTTTTTCTTTTTTTTTCTTTTTCTTTTTTTTGGAGCTGGGGACTGAACCCAGGGCCTTGCGCTTGCTAGGCAAGTGCTCTACCGCTGAGCTAAATCCCCAACCCCAATAATTCTTTTTTTCAACTTGGACAACTTTATTGGATAGTTTTTAATTTACATTTCAAATGTTATTCCCTTTCCTGGTTTCCCATCGATAGTTCTAAAGACATAGATCATTTAAGAAATGTTAATAGAAAGCAATATACTTTAAAATTTTATTACCTTATGTGACCCTATATTGTTTGTACCTTAATCAAAAAACTGTTCAATTATCTCACATTTTCAAAAACATAAATCATGGAAAGAAAAAAACCATTTTGCTAACACCATACTTGCCTGACATTAGCTTTATTTTCTTATTGATCAAACATTAGGCTCTGAAGTGGCTACTAATCTACGATGTGTTTTCTTAGGTCCATAAACCTAAGTGAAAACAGCTGACCTTTTCATTTATTAGTCACTAAAACCATACACAGACCTATAAAGGCATATAGACAACACCAAACTTGAGGATTTTCTTTCTAGTGTGTGGAAAATATTTTAAAGAAACATAAACTTTATGTTTGGCATTATGAATGGAATCTTTATGAAGTAGATAAGGAAATATCCCCATTTATTGTTACTTTATTCACAAAATTAAGCATACAGTAAGTAGAAGCTTTCTAAGCATAATACCAGAATTTACTTGAGAGGAATGGAGTAGAGGGAATGTACAGTGTTTACCCACTACTCATTATTCACCGTTGGATTTTTTAAGGATATTACGGCAACCAAAGTCTTCCTCATCTACTGACTTTTTGTTCTTCGTCGACTGTCTTTTGCTGCTGTTGAACTGAATGCGTTTTCTTGTTACTTTGAAAGATGCCTCCCAATCGCTTCTCGGCCTTTTGGCTAAGATCAAGTGAAAGACGCCCCCCCACCCCACGCATCCCGTGCATGTATTAGTTTTAGGGTAAAGATAAAGATTCTGCTCATTTTTAAGAATTTAGAATCTATTCCATTTTAGATCCTATTGCTAACTTACTGCACTGAACAAATAGCTAATTTATCTGCATTGTCCCTGTCAAAGAAAGCAAATCAGGAATGGGGCTTTCTAGGAACCAGAAAGTGAGCGGATGCTACACATAGCAAATGCCTTAGAATGGAACGCTAGCTCATGAAGTCATGGAAAAGTCTCAGCCTGAAAAGACAAACTGACTCAGAGACATGGAAAGTTGAGGCAAAGACCAGCCAAAAGGCTACACCATAAGCAAAGGCACCTACTCAGCATCCATTTCTCCCCCTGACAATAGCCAGGATCTCAGAAATCAATCTGGAAAGGACTCCTTGCAGCTACTAAGAAGCTATTTTCAGCCTTACTGAAGCTTAATGTTCTGATTGTTACCTCTTAAAAATACGAGACTTTTCTCTGAAAGATTTTTTTCACCATATTATCTTTCATGTTGCTGAAATGAGTTGCATGATTGATTGCTTTGAATCATTTTTCTCACTAGATACTTTTGAAATGGAAAAGACAAGAAGTTCAATTCTTTAAGGAGGGATTTCTTCAAAGGGAAAAGGAGCAAAAATGAGAACACACTCAAAACAAAATTGAAGCTTAGAGCAAGATGAAATTTGGGAGACACAGCTTATAGTTGATTATCCTAGCATCTCCTATACTTTGTGAAGAAAATATCGTTTGGCAGCAGAGACCCAGGGAAAATTGTTTAATGCTCTGAAGCTCAGTGTCCTTAGAAGTCAAACTTTAAAAATGTAAGACCATTTTTGTCAGTTGGATAGTGGTGTCTCTAGAGAACCTTGCCACCATCACCCAGCAATGTCCATGGGTTAACTCCCCAAATCTTGGCACATGAAGATCCCATGGCAAAGGGCAGTTAAAGGCGAAAGATGGGACCGGATTGATTCATCAGTCGACTATGAAAGTAGATGATCCTGGCTTGTTCAGGGAGGCCTCATCACAAGAATCTGTAGAACTAGATGAGGGGCAGAAAAAAAAGGCAGAATGATACAAAGTAAGGAAAAGTGAAAGTGAGAGAAAAGTACCACATGCCTTAAGAAACTAGGTGGAAAAGCACACATAAATAAATAGATAATAAAATTCATCTCCTAGAGCCCCTAAACACTGTCCTAAACAGTGACATCCATCACACAAGATTTCTGACCTAAAGAACAAGATAAGTTTATGTTATTTTTACCACTAAGTGTATGAAATTTTCTACAGAGCTGTAGAAAATATGCAAGCATATAGTCAATACATGAAATACAGAACTAAACATTTTCAAAATAATACTAGATTCAGATATTGTTTTCTAATGAGGAAATATATTAAACTATAAAATGTGGTCATAATTATGATTTTCTATTTGTCTATTACTAAATAAATAGCTGTATATCAATTTCAGGAAACAAATAGGAGTTTATACTACTCTAAACTAGAATAGGCAGATATAGGTGATTCACTAATGCAAAGACTAAGACCATTGGCCTTTATAAAATACATATTTTCTCAAACACAGGTTAGCTATTAGGCAAATAATGGACTTTGCCTAGCACACAGCTTTTCTTCTCAGCACACAAACTAGTCAGTCATTCAGAGGACCTTCCTTACAAAACACTAATATGTTAGGAAAATATTCAAGGCATCATCCACTAAAGTAGCTAAAATATAAATTGTTTAGTCAGTTCTTTAAGAAAATAGAGAAATTGATAGAGAAAATGTGATACATTTACACAATGGAGTACTACTCAGCTATTAAAAGCAATGACTTCCTGAAATTCTTAGGCAAATGCATGAAACTAGAAAATATCATCCTGAGTGAGGTAATCCAGTCACAAAAGAACACACATGATATGCACTCACTGATAATTGAATATTAGCCCAAAAGCTCAGAATACCCAAGATACAGAATCTAAAGACCACATGAAGGTCAAGAAGAAGGAAGATCAAAGAGTGGACACTTCAGTCCTTCTTATAAGGGGGAAGAAAACAGTCACAGGAGGAAATGCAGAGATGAAGTTTGGAGCAGTGACTGAAGGAAAGTCCATCCACAGACTACCTGGGGATCCAGCTCACATACATACAGTCACCAAACCCAGACACTATTGCTGATGCCAAAAAGTGCTTGCTGACAGGAGCATGATATAGCTGTCTCCTGAGAAGCTCTATTAGAGCATGACAAACACGGAGGCAGATGCCTGCAGCAAACCACCACTGGACTGAGAATCGGGTCCCCAATAGACGCGTTAGAAAAAGATCTGAAGTAGCTAAAGGGGTTTACAACACCATTGGAAGAACAACAATATCAGCCAACCAGACCCCCAAGAGCTCCCAGGGACTAAACCACCAACCAAAGAATACCCATGGAATGACCTGTGGCTCCATCCACATATGTAGCAGAGGATGGCCTTGTTGGGCATGAATGGAAAGAGAGACCATTGATCCTGTGAAGGTTCGATTCCCCAGTGTAGGGGAATGTCAGTGCAGGTAGGCAGGAAGGGGTGTGTGAATGGGTACCAGAACACCCTCACAGAAGCATGAGGAGGAGGAATCGGATAGAGGGTTTCCGGAGGGGAAACCAGGAAAAGGGGAAAACATTTGAAATGTAACTAAAGAAAATGTCCAATAAAAAAAGGAAGAAAATAGAAACCGAGGACTATGGAAACTCTCATCATGTGGCAGCCTCAAAGGTTTCATGGTTTGTTTATTTGGTTTTTTGTTATTATGTAACATGTGTAGACTATACATTGTTCATAGCTCCTTCAACACTTACTGAGTTCTGTAGATAGGAAAATAAATAAAACTTGGACAGTGACAAGCTGGAGCCAGCCCTCAATTGCTCATTAGAACGGACTGTTAAATTTTCAGGTTTTTTTTCTTTTCTTTTTTTTTTTAACCATTCTGGCAGCTAGAAATCTACCAACACCACAAGTCAGGTCTGACTAGTTTGCTTTTTTCAGATAATCAGTCATTCGGCATTTGGACACTATCCCTGACAAAAGGACACTCACAGTCCAGAAATTGAAATCAGGGTCATAATCTTTACAGACTAATCTTGACTGTCAGATTGACTAGATTTGGAGCCATGTAGAGGACACAGCTCTGGGTGCATTTGGGAAGGTATATAACTGAGGAGAGAAGCTCCTTGGATACGGATAACAGAGTACCATGACTTTGAGTCTCAGAGAGAGCAAAAGGGGAACGGGAGAAAGAGCTGAACTCCCACCTTGGCTATTTTCTGATATGAAATGTAGCTTAATTGACTTCCTCATACTCCTGTTACTGTGTATATGTCCCTCGAAGCTGGTTTGCACCCTATCCTGACCCAAAGTGAACCCTCTGGTAAGTTGTAAGGAAAACAACTGACTCCATTTAAGTCACACATAGTCTGGAAGATGAGTTTTATATATTTGTAACTTTTCATAGAGATAGCAAAAATTTCCTCTTGAACCAGAATCAACCTAACAACGTCCCAAAAGATAAAAGTAAAATTGTATCCTTTTTGCTTCACACAATACAGCATGTGGATTAATGAACTTGAAGATGTGAACTTTAGTAAGACCTGCAGATCAAAGGTTTGTAAACTTTAGTAAGAGCTACAGATCAGTTTGTGTTTCTTCCAATGACACTGTGAGGCTAGATAGTAACGGAAAGTAAAACCTTTAGGAATTAGGTGTCAGGTACAAAGACATGACTAATTCATGACTGGGCAGTACCCTTATTAAAGAGACCCAGAAAGAACCCTACCACCACTGCCCTTCTAGTGAGAATAGTGAACTCTTAAACAGGTGATAGAATCCTGCAAGACCTAGGACCTGCTAGTCTTACCACTTTGGACTCTCCAGAATGAGAAAACCCTGTTGTTCATATATAATCCAGATGACGGGAGTAGCAGCCTGTACTGATGTACAGTAAAAATAACTAGAATCAGACACTGTATTTAGCAACAATAAAGGCTGTAGAGTTCAATACGGAAGAAATTATCTTTACTAGTGAATGTTCGCAACGTCTTAGGAAGATGCTCCATTGGGTAGGTTTAAATTCTGGAAATATTTCTCCAAGAGAAAGAGTAGGATGGGAATCCCAGGAAAAGAGCACACCATGAGAGAACATTGGTAGCCAGGACTGTTTTTCAAACACCCAATGGTTTCATGTCAAACTATCCTGAAGGAAAAAATCACTTCTCAAGGAGGTTAGAAACCAAAAATGAGGGCTGGGAATTTCAAGCTAAAGCTGTCATTTGGAAGCTCATTGACATTTTAAAATGTAATTTTCTGCCCAAATCAGAAGATGTGGAGTATGAACTTGGAGACCCACTAAACAGCCACAGAGCAGAATGTATACTGTTATCTGCATCATTGTACCTTCCTGACTTGTTACAGCACCCAGGATATTGTGACTTTTTTTTCTGTTTGAAATTGGTAGCTAAATTTATGTCATTGGTTTTTTTCTTTTTTTTTTAGTTAAAAATAGAATACTTTATTGAGAAATGGTTACAAATAGAATGAAGAACTGTTACTGTTTGACTGAAAACAACAACAAAAAAGTTAATGAGTAGAATTTTAAAGGTATAGGTAAGGCAAGTTCCAAGTCAAGATAAAACACTTCTTTCTAAAAATCCTAGTACTTCAGATTAGAGCAGCCTGCTGCTCCATTAAATAGAGAGTGCCTACCTCTAGATACTTCTGGGTCTGGTATGCTACTGTTGAGGATACAAAGGATCCAACACATGCACTGAAGCAGAAGGACTAAGTAGCACCTAAGGCTACTTCCCACCTAGACATGTGTCCTTTAGCATCTTGTTCACCATCTTCTACAATATGGGGCTTGGCCTTTCACTTCCCATGGCATTTCTTCTCATACTTATCCATTCCGATTTCAGCTTTCCTGAGAATGAACCTAAAATCTGTAAGTTCTCTACATGAGCTTCACGCTCCAGGTAAACTTCATTCTTTTCTCATCGTGAGTTTCACAGTTTGTTAACTCTCAATTCAAAATCTCTTTCTACGGGAAGCTATGTCATTGTTTTTAATCTTGTTATCAAAAATCATACTTCTTAAAATATTTCATTACATGACAGCTAAACCTGCTCTAAACCATTTCTTGATCATGGTATGAAATGTTTTTACATTCTTTCATATGGTATCTTGTCAGATTCAAATGTTAAAAGAAAAACTAATGGCAAAACAGAAAATTAGAAAATAAAATTTAAAAAAGAAAAGAAAATTTATTTGTTTTGTCTTAATTAAAGTCAAGAACAAGGTAAGGTTGACAAGGAATGTGATTTTTATTCTGTCATAGAGTCTTGAGTCCAAAGCAACAGATGTTATTCACAGAAAGCCCAAGGCTGTGCAAAAGGAGGCATGGGCCTGAATGAATTAAAGAAGCTAATCTGCAATGAATAGAGTATGCACTACAGTGCAGGCCTTTCTTCTGTGGGTCATAGCAAATGAGTCACAGTGGAATGATGGTGCCACGTGAAGGGTGACTGGCTTGGAACCCTATCAAATAAGGCCAAGTGAGTTCAAGAGAATAGATTTTAGACCTTGGATAGGAGAGGCAGAGCTCATAGTAAAGAAAATATGGCAGTAAATAGTATCAGTTACTATCTTAACAAGACTTACACAGAAACAAGTTCCAAAGCCTCTCAACGTCCTCCAGCTATGTCTGAGTCCTAAGGACCACACACAGTCTGTATCAAAGGGAATCGGGGAATCTTGTCTACTGAAGCATTCTTCCTCTGTGCCTTGTTTTCTGCACATTTGTCCTATTAATGCCCACTTCTGGTGCAGCAGTGACACTCCAATGCCTCCAAAGGTGCAGCTGCTGTCCGCACCAATGACAGTCACTAGTCCCCATCCTTAGTGACTCAGTTCTAAGTGCTGCTGCTAGAAATTGAGGTCACTGTCATCTGACCCACGGGTGTGATATCTTGCTGCTGCCAAAGATTTCAACACAGACACTATTACATCTACTGTGATAATGTTGAAATACCGTGTTTCCACATTCCATGGAAATTTCTCCAGGGGTAATAATTACATCCTTATTAACCTATCAGTGTGCATTATGTTTGTTTTCTCTCTGGAGATTCCCCTTCTACTTCAAGTCTGCTTTTATCTTGTGGCTCTGCTGTGAGTAAATGAACTGACCTCAGAGTCTCCCTTCTCCCAATCCAGACTTTTGAGTCCTATGAAGCACTCCACTTCACTGAAACTTCCATTGGGTATGCCTTGCATTTTAGATAGCTATGAAACCTAACCAGAAGGTGGCTATGTGCTATGTGTTTCCAACAGGTGTCATCTGATAGACTGATTTCAGCTACCTTTCTGTCTCCAGTCCATCTTGTTTATAAGACAAATGTAAGATGGGAAATAGAGGCACAGAGGAAGAAACAAAAGAGACCGTGTCTCAACAGAGTGAACAACAATCACTCAGTCATTATCAGAGATGTTTCCTCTTGTCCTAGGTGGAAACCAACCCAGACACCCACAAATGAACAATGTACAGAGACCAAGAGATTTTGGAATACTCAGTCATAAGTGGGACATCTTCATCCAACCTCTCCCCTCATGCCCCAGAAAGTTAAGTGGAAGAGGAGGCCAAAAGAATGTAACAGCTTGGGGGTAGGGGCTAGATATATGACTCCAAGAAGACAGTATCTTCAAGAAACAACAGATTAATTCACATAAACTCATAGTGATTGTGGCATCAAACCAAAGAGCCTGAATTGGTTCACGCCAGACTGGATCTCAGTGCTGAGAGGGGAAGTAGACATGGGATCCCATCTCTAACTAAGAAGCTATCTGCAATTGACATCCAATTGCAAAGGAAAACTTAATTGTCTCGCATGGAGAGTCACTATGTATATTTCAGGGCAGGCCCCATGCTTAGCAGCAGATGGCAACACAAAATGAACTCAAGTGTGTTTCATAAGATTTTTGTTTCCTATTCCTTTGCTAAGACAAATTTTTGTCATACTGCTTTTTTGCTTATATAATATAGGTTTTAATTTTGTGTTTTATGAAACTCCTACATATGCATGTTTTTCTTCTTTTTTCTTCATTTTCATCCTTCTTTTCTGTGTGAATTATTAAGACAGAAGGTGGGGAAGAAAGAGAACACATGGAATTTGCTGGATGGAGAGATGGATAAGATCTGAAAAGAGATGACAGAAAGAAAACTATGATAAAAATATTTTATGAAAATAATTTCAATTTAAAAAAAGGAATGACAAGAACCAACCCCTAAAGCAATGTACATTGTACACATATGATCTAGGGCTCACATATATAAACAAATTAAATAAAAATAGCACAACAAAAAATTTTCATGCCTTAGTTCTTAATGATGAAAAAATCATGACAATGCTTATCTAACGTGAAGATATTTCAATTCTTTGGGCGTGGGCACTGGCAGGATCTCATGTTTTGCTGGATGCCCTCACATCCATGCACATATAGGTAGCAATAAATGGACTTAGTATATGCTAGTTTTAAAAATGAGACATAAATGTAGTAGGTGCATGTGTGGTTGGAGAGGGTTAGGAGAAGTTCAAGAGGTTAAACTGGTCTGGGTGTGATCATAGTTCATAATCTACACAAATGAAATACAACAGTTTTTAAAAGGTGTTTACTGATATTTGAGGATATTTCAATGGTATTCATTTGCAGGTAAATATACTGAAGTGTATTGTACATATATGACAAAACTAACCTCTTATGACATTGAAGCATGGACCAAAGATCCTGCAATGGTTAATATTAGCTACCAGTCTGATCAGTCTAGAATCATCTAAGATACATGCTTCTGTGGATGTCTGTGAGGAATTGTCAAGATTTGGTGAATTGAAGTGGGAAGCAATAACCTATATGTAAGTAATGTCATTCCTAGGGCTGGGTAGAATCTTAGACTGAATGTAAAGGAAGAAAGAAAAGGAAAACTGAGCACCAACATTCCTCATTCTCTGCTTTCTGGCTGTAGATATGATGTAAAGACCTGCTACAAGTTGCTGCCACTTTGCCCTCCTCACTATGATGGACCTGTGAAAGGTAAGAGTAGACAAACCCTTCCTTAAGTTACTCTGGCCACATACATATACATCCACCAAACTAGATAAGATGGATGAAGCAAAGAAGTGCAGGCCGACAGGAGCCGGATGTAGATCTCTCCTAAGAGACACAGCCAGAATACGGCAAATACGTAGGCGAATGCCAGCAGCAAACCACTGAACTGAGAATAGGACCCCCGTTGAAGGAATCAGAGAAAGAACTGGAAGAGCTTGAAGGGGCTCAAGACCCCATATGAACAACAAGGCCAAGCAACCAGAGCCTCCAGGGACTAAGCCATTACCCAGAGACTATACATGGACTGACCCTGGACTCTGACCTCATAGGTAGCAATGAATAGCCTAGTAAGAGCACCAGTGGAAGGGGAAGCCCTTGGTCCTGCCAAGACTGAACCCCCAGTGAGTGGGATTGTTGGGGGGAGAGCAGTCATGGGAGGAGGATGGGAAGGGGAACACCCTTATAGAAGGGGAGGAGAAGGGGTTAGGGGGATGTTAGCCTGGAAACCGGGAAAGGTAATAACAATTGAAATGTAAATAAGAAATACCCAATTTAATTAAGATGGAGAAAAAAAATGTTACTCTGGCCAAGTGTTTATTACAGCAATTGGGAAATTATCTATTAGAGAACCCAACATGGAAGTTGCTAAGCCTATCTCATTCTTCATTCCTCTCATCCTCTCTTACTTAACTCCAAAGTTTGGTCTCAGCACATAGTCAACTGGCTAGAGGCTACAGTTTTCCTTCAGGAGTGAACACTGACTATATTGCAGCCAATGTATATGAAAAGTATTTACATCTTCAACTCTGTGTCACATCATTTAGAAACAAGAATGCTTTTGCACCAAAGAGCAGAGTAACAGAACTTCCAGATATGCTAATGAGCAAGTTTCAGGCTGAGATGGTAGAGCAAACGCACACAAATAATCAGGCCCTGGTTAATCTCACCCCAGGCTGTTAAGTAAGAAATAAACAAACTGCATACATACATAATATATACACACATACATTCATATACATACATGCCACAAATCTACCATATCTAGTATTCAATGACTCTCTGATTTAAAATTTATATCATTAATGCTGTTGATATTCCTAGAAATCAGGACATCTAAAGAACCTTTTAGACTGCATCTATTCTTACCTTTAGATGGCCTATCCTACTTTATATTAAATATACTGAGATTTAATCATATTTTATTTGGAATATAAGCTATGTGTAAGTATATAGAAGTTCATATATTTGAGTCATTTTTTTATTAACTCGAGTATTTCTTATTTACATTTCGATTGTTATTCCCTTTCCCGGTTTCCGGGCCAACATCCCCCTAGCCCCTCCCCCTCCCCTTCAATATGGGTGTTCCCCTCCCCATCCTCCCCCCATTACCGCCCTTCCCCCAACAATCACATTCACTGGGGGTTCAGTCTTGGCAGGACCAAGGGCTTCCCCTTCCACTGGTGCTCTTACTAGGCTATTCATTGCTACCTATGGGGTTAGAGTCCAGGGTCAGTCCATGTATAGTCTTTGGGTAGTGGCTTAGTCCCTGGAAGCTCTGGTTGCTTGGCACTGTTGTTCATATGGGGTCTCGAGCCCCTTCAAGCTCTTCCAGGCCTTTCTCTGATTCCTTCAACCAGGGTCCCGTTCTCAGTTCAGTGGTTTGCTGCTGGCATTCACCTATGTATTTGCTGTATTCTGGCTGTTGTTTCTCAGGAGAGATCTACATCCGGTTCCTGTCGGCCTGCACTTCTTTGCTTCATCCATCTTGTCTAATTGGATGGCTGTATATGTGTGGGCCACATGTGGGGCAGGCTCTGAATGGGTGTTCCTTCTGCCATTTGAGTCATTTTTAATTTACATCATATTTGACTCCAAAACTGTGATACACTTGTTCTCCAATAAAACAATCTCTAGATTGTCACAAAATAGATTTCAGTATGATGTATATGTCATACTGTGAAATAGAAAATGTTTTAAAATACTTAATTCACAGATAGTATGCCTACACAGGTCCCAGCATTCATTTGCCCTGTATCTCCTCAAGTTCTGTAGGCCCAAGTTTGAAAGCTCTTAGGTAATCTACTAATGTGACTATAGGAACAAAACGGGCATATTTAAAAGACTACAAATATTTTAAAAAGCATTTAGCCTTCATAAGGAAAAATATTTACAGTAGATGAGATGCCAAGTAAAAACTAAAAATAAATATGGGTTATTAGATTAAATGATCTCTTAGGAGTAGAAGTTCACTATGTTGAGCCCTTCCTATTAAAGGTTAGACAGCTTATTCAATCTTGGCTCCATATGACCCATCCAAAGAAAATTGTCCATGACATATGTACCTGCCACATTACTCTCAGGTGCATCCAGTTAGAGACAGTACTGAGACATTTATGAAAGAAACAGTGCTTCTTCTAAAGATGATCCACAAGTGTCTCCTGATCCTAAACAAAGAGCAAGAAAATCATAGCTAACAAATTCGATTCAGCATAGTCAGACAAGTATCCACTGTACTGCTCATATCTTTATCTTCCAACATTTCTTTTATAATCCATCTTGGGGCTGTTACTGATGACATGAAATGGTTAAGGTCATGGCATCCCAGAAATGCTCATTAGTAAGTTTACTGATATACTATGTAACAGTAAAAATAAACCACATTCATGTCAATATAAGCCTCCAAGATGTCTGTTACTGTGGTTGACCTGATAGCTAAGAAGCATATTCATCACTGGGCTTTCAGAAGGAAGAGAGAGGTTGCTTCCTTTCTGACACTAATAAAACTCTGTATTTATATGGTAACTGTCTATAAGAAACCAGCTTTTTTAAGAAATACAAAACTAATGTAATAATCTCTGTGCTCTAATGCCTGTGGCTCATGAACAATGTAAACACAAACAGGATCACTTTACATTCCCACCCTTGAACACTATGATATAACTCATCTTTAATCCAAGGTTATAAATAAAGACATTATCTAAGGCCAGCTTTAAAAATCTGTGAAAAGTATTTTAAAAAAAACATGGCTCATTCTAAAATCAACTGGGTTTGGCAAACAGCTTACTAATTACAAACCTATTTTGTAATTTGGAATTAAGCCAAGCCATTAAGACAGTCTACACAAAACAGTCCAGGCTAATAAAGAAGAAACAAAAAAAAATAGGATGAACCCAAGATGAGGAGACCAGATGCCTAACACCTGGCAGTTAATGAAGACCAAAATCAAATGGTAAAAATAGCTAGAGGAATGATTGGGGCACATAGTAATAAACTCCATGAAGATTATTTACAGAAAAAGAAAGAAGCCTGCTAGAAGGAAAGAACCCAAACTTCTCAAACTAATAAATTCTATTTCAGACAACTAAAATCTAAGTCACAAAGGATTTCAACTAAAACACTACATTTCAGTTAGAAGGAAATGGAAGAAAGAGCAGAAAATTCACATCTCATAAGTATGGAGAGAGAGAGAGAAAACTGGCAATTAAAAACTTCAGTGATCTTCTTGCTGTTTCTTAATCACTGCCCAAGGAAAGATACTATATCAGATGTAAGTAGACCTGCCTTGAACCATACTGTGTGTTTGAGGCAGTCAGGTCATCTCAGTGTGCTTTGATTTCCTCTAAGGGACTTAGACAAGGTCCCACCTCTGGATGGTAGTTCAGAGGAACGTGTTTGAAGTTTCAGAGTGAGTAAGTCAGGGAAATGGCAAGTTATTATGAGCAGAAATAGCAAAACCCACGAGAGGCCTTGTTTGTCATTTCAGATTAGCCTGTGTTGTTACCTAAACACAAGCTCCTATTTTCCTCATTAGGACATTGTTTCATAGGCCTAGAGGACAATGAAACTATCTGCATGACACTGTGCAAAATTGCTGTTGTTTTTCACTGTTCTTTGTCTTGAGGTAGATTCTTATTAGTATAGACATACCAAAAATATTCCTACTCTATCAGTAATGGTCACTGATTCCTCTTCTCTCCATCAGAACCAGTACCACAGTAAGGGAAGTAAGTCAGTCCTTGACCTTGATGCTCTGCATCCATGGCATCAATTACTTTTTTTCCTCAGTATCTTTGTTCTAGTTTCACCTAAGCATATATGCAGGAATGTCTATGAGACATGTCATCGTGTACACAGTAGAGGCTTCCCTGGGAGGAAGAAGCAAGGTTTACAAGGGCAAACACCTTTCTCTGTTCACACCTAGAATAAGAGCCTTAAATGCACTAGGTGACTGACATAAAGCAAAGAGCTAATGAAATTCACTATGTCATATGTCTATAGGACCCTCTTGACTCATCCAGTGAATGACCCCCAAATGTTATTGGATTTTTACATGACAATCTTCCAAATCAAAGAAAAACATTTACTAAGACCAAGTGCTTTAGGTCTAAATTCTAGGACTCAGAATAGAAGACAGAGAGCAACTCAGAGTTCTTCCATTTTCACAGTCCTCAGATAGCCTTCTTCTTCAACCCTTCAATCATTTATTCTCAAACACTTTAATATGACACTACTGAAGTTTTATTTGCTTATGGTCACTAATCTGGGTAATTTAAAACTAAAGAGATTAAAGAAGGTCAGAGGAACTGGAGTGAAGTGCGCTTCTATTTTTGAGTTCTACTAAATTACAGGTGCAGTTCCAGGAATGTTGTGTAGTGTCTCATTGGAGCTACAAGCTGTCAGATTTTCCATTTACAGACAAGGAAAACAAGCTTTGCAGATGTCAGATTGCTCAAAGTTAGTTACTCAGTCGGAAAAATAGAAGGACCAGCATTAAAATCTAATTTCTATTTATCTCTTTCCAAAAAATGTTCATGGGGTCAGAGAGTTGGGTAAGAGCACTAGCTATATGAACATCAGGACCTGGTTTCAAATTCCCAGAACACGTGTAAGAGCTGGGAATGACCACCTGTTCCTACAACTCCAGCATTAGGTGGAGGATACACATAGATCCAAAGAGCTCACTAGCCAATTAGCCAAACCGAAAGGACAAGGTTCAGGTTCACTTAGAGACCTCCACCTCAAAGGACTAAGGCAGAGAATGCAGAAAATGATAGAGCAGGTACCTGACATCATCTCCTGATTTCAACCTTCCTATATTGCTTTTGACTCAGACAGATAGACACACAAACACGCACGCGCACGCATTTTAAAACCATATTTACAGTTGGGGAAAGTGTTATGTGAGTTTAAAAGATTCCAGCTCTCTAACTTCATAGCTTGTGAACTCTTCAGTTTCTTCCCGTAGACCCTGTCATTTGCTCCCTTTAGAACCCAACTCAAAACTCCCCAAACTATCCAGCCACACCTCACAATTTCTTAACAATGGTGTAGCGCTGTTATTGCATTTTATCTTCCACAAAGCTGTTAAAATTCTAACTCCAGGACCTGCAAATGTATCCTTATTTGAAATTAAAACCTTCACTACACTCAAGTTAAGATGAGGTCATTGGTGAGTACATATCATGCATGTCCTTTTGGGTCTGAGTTAAGTCACTCGGAATGATATTTTCTAGTCGATCCATTTGCCTGCAAAATTCAGGATATCCTCATTCGTAATAGCTGAGTAGTATTCCATTGTGTAAATGAACCACATGTTCTCTATCCATTCTTCTGCCTTGGGACATCTGGGTTGTTTCCAGCTTCTGCCTATCACAAACAAGGACGCTATGAATATAGTGGAACACATGCCCCTGTGGCATGGTGGGGCATCTTTTGAATATATTCCCAAGAATGGTAAAAACAAAAGTACAGAATGCCCAGTAATAGAGTCCATAGAACTCAAAAAGGTCATCAAACTGAAGGGCCCAAGTAATGATGCCTCAGTCACAACTGAGGAGTGAGGGGTTGAACTGGGAGGGAAAGGGGACTGGAGAGAGGGGGTAACATGATATGGTATTGGGTGGCAGGAAAGGAATGAAGCCCTGATGGCCAGCAGAAAGAATGGAAACAGGGGACCTCAGGAGGTAGGAGGTTGGGGGACCCTCCAGAATATACCAGAGACCTGGAAGGTGAGAGACTCTCAGGACTCAAAGGGAGGGACCCTAGATGCAATGTCCTACAGTGGGGAGAGGGAACTTATTGAACCCACCTCCAGCAAAAAGACAGGGCATCGAGTGAGTAATGGGGTTGCCATCCTACAGTCAAAACTCTGACCCATAATTGTTCTTATCTGAAGGAACTTCAGAGATGGAAATGGAGAGGAGCCTGAGGAAAAGAAGATTCACAACAGACCCAAGGTATGATCCAGCTCAAGGGGAGGCCTCAAGGCCTGACACTCGTACTGTGGGCATGGGACACACACAAAAAGGGGTCTATCATGACTGCCTTCTAAAAGACCCAATAAGCAGCTGAAAGAGTCAGATGCAGATATTTGCACCCATCCAATGGACAGAAGCTGCTGACCCCTGTGGTTGAATTAGGGAAAAGCTGGAAAAAGGTGAGGAGGAGGGCGATTCTGTAGGAAGACCAGTAGTCTCAATTAATCTGGACATCCAAGATCTCACAGACACTGGAACACTAACTGGGCACCATATACCAGCTGAGATGAGGCCCCCAACACATACACAGCAGAGGACTCCCGGGTCTGGGTTCAGTCAGAGAAGATTCACTTAACCCTCAAGAGACTGGAGGCCCAGGGAGTTTAGTGGGTAGGGGTAGAAGGGTGAGTGGAGACATCCTTGTGGAGGAGGTGGTGGGGAGGAAGTATGGGATGTGGAACAGTTGGAGGGTAACCAGGAGAGGAATAAAATCTGGAGTGTAAAAAATATTAAATAAAAAAGAAATAGAAATAGCCAACAAATATTTTAAAAAGATGAGGTCTTTGGGGCAGCTCCTAATTTGATACAATTGGTGTCCTTATAACAAAGATATGGAGATACTTATGTACAGAAATGTGTCTGTCGTAGCTCAGCCTAACCTGAAACTCTTGACCTCCTTCTGTCTACCTCCTGAGTGCTAGAATTAGCTAGCACATCAGCCTCTTTGCATGATGATGATGATGATGACGATGACGACGATGATGATGATGACGATGACGATGATGATGATGACGACGATGACGACATCGACGACAACGATGATGATGATGATCATGGTGATGATGATATTGTTGTCTTGAAACACACAGTGGCTCTATGTCCTAAATTAGGCTTAAACTCCCTGTTTAGCAGAGCTGATACTGAATTCTCAAACCTCCTGCCTATACCTTCCTGAAGTGGAAATTTCTGGTTTCTTTGAAAACCCAGTTGTGAGACATTTTTCTGGAAACTATCTTATGAGAGGATGTTTTTGTTAAAGTAGACATGTGGGAGGATGTTTTGCTAAGAGTAGACACATGGTGTTTTTGTGAAAGCAACCTGGAAAAAGGGCATGCGATGTTTTGCTAGAGCAGATGCTTGAGAGAACATGCGATGTTTGGAAAGTATATAAATAAAGCCCAATGGACAGTGCACAACACTAGATGGTATTGGTACACCTTGCCTTTCTTTACTGGTCATCGTTGGGCTTTGCTGATGAGGTGGTCTTTGTTGATCATGCTGAATGATACTGTTGGTCATTGTTTGTCATAACTTCATAGAAACACGCCAAGATTCTTCTGGTTGTGTCCCAGAGGCTTCTTGCCACTTCAGCATGTGTCTGAATGACAGAGCCTTGAGGTTTCTTCTGAATTGGTGCGCCATTGCTGATTCATTGAATGGTGTTTGCCAGTGAATGATTCACATCCTCCTTTACTCTATTAACCTTTCCTTTCCACTACCTTTAGTAGGTGTTGGGATAGAAGGAATGTAAAAGTATTTAAGAACTCTTATTAAAAGTAGATTTTGCAAAATCTAAGCCCACACCTTCCAAAGGCTGAGGATAAAGGTGGGTAGCACCTTCCTCTGCAAGTTTTACTGTTTAGAAGACTTTATGTTTTAAATCAATACCATAAGAGAATGAAGGCACAGGGGAATTGGTGTGTCTATAAGCAGAGGAATTCTGGATTGTGAGCTAGTCACTGAAGCAGGGCGATGGAAACATAAAGAAGATGCTACCTCACAGCCCTCATACCCCAATCTTGGACTTCTAGGTTCCAGCACTCTGAGCCAATACTTTTCTGTTGTTCCAGCTACAATGTTTGTGATACCTTGTTATAACAGCTCTGGGAAACTATAAGAGCATCCATTCAGTAAACAGATAACGCACAGACAGGGAAAGAAAACAAGCAAACCATACAACCCAACAGTCCTTGGAAAAATCAAATAAAAACTCAGAAGGGAAATGCAATCCAATATTTGATTAATACACATTTTTCTACAATATTCAAAAATGAAAGCTACCAAAAACAGCCAAGAATTTTGGTTATATTAACTTCTCATAATGTAAAAGGTTTTTTGTGAGAAATTATTTTAATGACATCTAAACTTGTATGTATTCTCCAAGAATCATGCATAGGATAGTGAAAATGTTAATTTCTATTCACAGAGAAAATTGATATTACTCAGAAATGGAAAGATCCTTGTCTAATGAATCTCAGCCATCAATCAGTTCAGTGCAGACAGGTTACCATGCAGTGAAGACAGTAATGACACAGGCAATGGCAGGGACAAGCAAGGTCAAGCCTTAGAGGTAATTTTACACTATCAGAATAGCTTCCAGTGAGCCCCGGCGGTCCATGCATTCACATGCATAGACAGATTGCTTAAATATACAAGAACAGAGTTTAAATAGAATCTTAAAATATTGAATTTTACAGAGTGGAGATATAGCTTAGTGGGTGACAGAGCTTGCTGTGGGAGCTGAGGAAATAACAAGCCAACCAAACAAACAAACCAACAAAAAAGTGAGAACAACTCCCTAACACACTCATAAACCCAAATACGGCTGCGTATGCCTGTAGCCCAGCATTAGAGGCAGACAAGAGGATCCTAGGAAGTCCTGACCTGTCAGTCTCACAGAAAGAAAACGATGCAGGTTAACTGAGAGTCATAGCATACAGAAGCTAGACATAGACACACAAACAGACATATACACACATAAGTTTTTAAAAATAAAAAATATTTCACTTTAGTCAACTCAATTTGGTTTTGTGATAACTATTGAAGTTCATTAGCAAATTAGTTTAATAACTAGAAGTAAAGTAGCCACACTTCCATGGTCTACCCCAAGAAAATAAAAGAACCCATAATAATTGGATACAAATTTAAATGAAGTGCCCTAGTCTGTATTTTCTTGTGTCTGTCTCTCACTAGCTACCAATCAAAACATTTCATCTAGCACCACCTCGTTGAAATGTATTATTCAAGAAACTGTTTAAAAATTTACTAAGTAGCTATTAATTTTTTATTTGTTCAACAAATATTTCCTTTGCTTCTAGTGTGGCCCAGACACTGTCCTAGTACACAATGGTAAACACAACAGGTGTAATTTCTATCCTCATAAAAATGACCTTGAGATCACACCCACAGTTGTTTTATAGCAAAACTACTTAGAAGTAAAATATCCCCCATATGCTGTTTATGATTATGGCAACGGCACACCTACACACAATCTCTTGATAATAATGTAAGATTCAGCACAGGCTTCAGAGTCAACTGTGATCTGACAATCAGATCTGAATGAAGTAAAAAAAATGCAGTCTGTCACAGATGCCCATGATCTTCTTGCCCAGAACCTCTTCTGAAGATTTCCCAATTTGCATGGTACACCCACAACTACAGACTAGATAGCTATGCTTCACAACAAAGCAGTCCACAGGTTCCATCCAAAACTACAGAATAGGCAGATTGCTTCACAGTGAATCAGTCCCCAAAGCAGTGACATCCTGCCTAACATTTCAAATCTAGCATGGATTATCACTACTATAATTGCAGTAAAAGCCAGAAACAACTAAATCAATAGTCCATTAAACCCTAGAAAAGGAAGACATAAATTTCCCTATTCCCCCATTTATTTCATCCTGTGACTCAGGGCCACCTTCGGCTTCAACTTTCTAATCTGGGATTTTGATATTTCTTCTGTTTTTGTTTTATTGGGAGGTTTCGGGGAAGTCTTGTGGGGGAGAGGATATGGGTAAAAATGTGTGCATCAGTGTATTAGTGTATGTTGGTGTGTGTGTGTGTGTGTGTGTGTGTGTGTGTGTGTGTGTGTGTGTGTGTATGTGTGTGTGTGTGTAGAGGTATGAGTGTGTATGTGTGCTGGGTCATGTACACGTGGAGGGATCAGTATATACATGTGTATTTATACAGGTGTATGTGTGTATATGTGGAGGTGTGGGTTTATGCCAAGGGTCAAACTCAGGTATTAATTTTCAGGTGGCATCTGCCATTTGTTTTGAGACAGAACCTGCCACTAGAATTTGGGGCTGTCTGACCAGGCTACGCTCATTGACTTTTTTTCTTCCTTCCTTCCTTCCTTTCTTTCTTTCTTTCTTTCTTTCTTTCTTTCTTTCTTTCTTTCTTTCTTTCTTTCTTTCTTTTCTTTCTTTTTGAAAGATGCATGGCCACTGCCAGCTCATTAATCATTTCTTCTAGCTTGTTCTGATGAGCTTCTGTCTCCATGTCTTGTCCTTTAGGAGCCTCCCCAATGTCAATGGTGAACATCACTATCTTTGGAGTCAGAGTGGACATCCTATTACTAAAGCAGAACTTGTATGTCCCATCCATGTGGGCTGCAAACGTGTACTTCCCTCTGGACTCCCGGTCTCCTCTATAGATTCCTTTATTATCTGGTCCTGTGATCTCCACGTCGATGTCCAGGAAACCACCCTCCGCCACCTCCGCCACCTCGAAGATGAGGCCCATCTTGGTGCCCGAGGTGACCCGCTTGAAGAAGCACTCCTTCGTGTGCGCGTCGATGCTGACGAAGTAGCCCGAGGCCGTGGCCAGCAGCGCTGCCAGCAGCACCAGCAGTTCTGCCAGCGTCACCATGATGCAGCACCGGCCGAAGCCGGGACGCAGACTGTGGCCTCCAGAGCCGCCGCCACCTCTGACGCCCGCTCATTGACTTTCAAGCCCCAAGAGTCTCTCTGTCTTCTCCTTCTCAGCATAGGAATTGCAAATAATCCTCATGGGGCTTGACACGGGATCTGGAAAGCAGTCACTACTGAACCCATTCCCCAGGCCTCCTCTGTCTTATGCAGCGCTCCACTTCCCTTCCACCATTTTCAAAACAAACATGCATCCAAAAATAAATGAAACAATACTTTTATGAATCTCTTAAATATGAAGCACACTCACTGAAAACTTCAGCAATAGGTGCTGATACACACACACGCACACACACACACACACACACACAAATATATACATATGATGACACACATTATCAGCACCCCTTTTCTGGTTCTGTCTTAGTCTTACTATGTTATCGAACTCACTCTCCAAGCCCCTCTCTACTCACTGCTCTTATCATGCAAAGCAACTGACCCATTTTTCTTGTTACCAGAACTTTTCCAACTTACTTCCTGTTTAGGAGACTATCAAGATCTTTTCCTAAATAAAAGCAATTTCTTCCCAAAGATTTTTGTTATTCGTTAATGAGATTTTCCCCTACTCACAAGACTATTAGTCAAACTGTTTGGAAGAGCATAAAAAGGATATAATCATATTGAGAAGACTTAAGTGGGCACGCAACATTTGGTAGGATTTTAAAGGATTAGGAAGTATCCTCAGGCTCATTCCAATGATGACATGGGTGTATCCTGAGCAGAGGAGATGTTATAGGAAAGAATGGAGTAATGTAAGAATACAGAGCAAAACAGTCTAGGGATCCCCTGATTACAGTCCCACGTCAGGTTAATAGAGTCCTGGTTGTGAACGAAGCAAAGTTTTGAGGTGGTTACTCCAAAATATTGTTCTTTGTTGTACAAGTCATCTGTATTTTTCAAATGTTAGTTCTAAACTAGGCTTTACAGCACATGCCTACAATCCCAACAGTTAGGAGGCTTAGACAAAAGGGTAATGAATTTAAGGGTAGCCTTGCATATATAAATATATGTATATGCATATATATAGCAAGGTCTTATATTTACAAAAAAACTGCTATAGAAGTTTAAACTGATTCAACATACAATAGGAGCTTAGTATGACAGGCACATAGGTAAGAACTGATGATAAGTGTTCAAAACACCAATATACTGGAAGAAAATAGAGCAGAGTTTCCTACCTAGAGTTTGAAAGAAAATAAACCATGTGTCGCCGAGTTTGCCTGAGAACATCCTGTCTTTGCAGAAATGAAGAGGGGTTGGTTAACTGGAAACTCTGTTCGCCTCTATCAACAGCAGACTTTGTCATCGGCATCAGTGTGCAATAACAAATGTTGTGTGCCATGGACACGATGCTGGGAAGTTCTCTCAGAGGAGAATGACATTGCTCAAGTCCAGATGCGCCGTATGATCACAGCTGTGGCAATGGCAAAGAGCACATGGACTCGAGAGCTATTTACGAGGTAGGAAGAACAGATGTTAGTAATTGAGTTCTTCAGAGAAGTGAGGATGAAAAGGGGACAAGTGAACTCGTCACAAGATGAGTTAGAGAGCGAAAACTTGTACCACGACCCACACATCACGGAGTAGAGACAAGTGTGGAGAACAGAGGCTGATGGAACCTGATCCTGGGACAAAGAGTTTTTTAGTCAATTCTGAGTTCCAGGTTGATACTTATTTGCTGTTCTGTCTCTACAGCACAGAGCTTCCCCTTGTTGTTCCCCCACTGAACATGAACTCAACAGTGTCAGCCCTCTCAAAAGGGGAGGCAGCAAGATAACGTAGGGTTTCCACCTCAAGCAGCCTAAGGATGTCTTTCATGGTTAGAGGGCTGGAACTGAGCAGTTCATGACACCACTGTTAAAAGTTGATGAGCCCAGCAAAGCAACACTCCCCAAACAAGTCTTAATACACAAATTGTTTAAGAAGCAAATGGTTTTCCAGGAGAGCAGATCTTGTCTCCAATTAATTGAAGTGTGGGAATTCTCTAGAACAAAGGGGAAAATTGTTAATTTTCACTATTTCTCCCCAAAGCGAAGTTTTTCTGGAATGATCTCAAAATTTAACTTGGCTTATCTATACGCCTGTGGTCATAGATTATCTCAACTGTCACTTTCAAATTGGTAAAATCTGCTATGTTTCCTACAATATACTTGGTGCACATCGGCTAGAATGAAGCTGATACATCAACTTCTAGCGCCTCCTCATCTCACCCTCAGAGCAATTGTGAGTAAAGGCATCTGTCTCTGCCCCACCCCATCTGACAGGCACAGATATTTTTGCACTAGGGTATTTAATAGAAACAGTAAATGCTTTGGAAATGCCATTTTGCATTGAGGACAGCAGGGAATTAAAGTGAACAGTCTGTGAGACCTGATAGATTTAACAGGCTATAAGTTCCCTCAAGAGAACCAGCCTAGTTCGCATCATCATCCATGCCCCAAAGCTCCCTATGGTCCTATCTGTGTTCTTAACAATCTTTATTTTTTTATATCCCATGAAGGAAATTGCAGGCATTTCCCACTTTCCTCAGACTTCTCAATGTACCTCCACTCTCTGCTCTGGATACCACTTCAATAATTAAAAAGGGTGAAATAAACTTGGACGTAAGTCTCTTTATTGATATTGTCTTCTCCTCTCTGGATTGGGGGAGAAATGTACTCCCTCCCTTACCTGACAATTATTCACCATATCCTGGTCTATCAGGGATCCTCAGTCTTTATCCTCTCAATGATGGGGAGATCCGTTTTTATTCACCTCTGCCTTTTGATTTTCCTGGAGCCTATTTGAAGTTCTTCTGCGCCCAATCGATAATCTTATTTCTTTAGCGCTAAAGCCCTCCTGTGGATTCAAGAACATTATTTTTCTTCTTATTTTCTATGCCTCCTTTTCATAATAGTTTCTGTATGTGTGGCTTTAAATATTATCTAGTAGTCTTGATTTTATGTGAGCCTGTGCAGGTCTCTCTAGAGATCTAATTTTATGTATTTCAGCATACACTGTCACTTCGTTGTCTAATCTTATATGAATTGTAATGTGTTTAAAATAGACCTAAAGACTCTTCCTTTGGGACCTGGCCCTTTTCTTATGTGTGTCATTTCTCCTAGTGCCTAGTGTCTTTCTCACTCCTCCTTTGCTCTAAAATGCCATAGTCAATAAACCACAACTCTTTAACTCCTCGGACTTTACATTCTAATATATCCTGTGTCTGAAGGTCGTTATTTATTTTCCTTTTCTGTTATCCGCGCTCATTTTGCATATGTTGCCAGAATATCTTTTCAATAACCAACCTTGTCCCTCCTGATCTGTTGAGTACATACCAACAGACCGGTGCTGTACCTCGGGATAACATGCACAGTTCACAGAGAACATTATTTTACTTACCCCTTCTGAATAATATCCTTTCAGTCACATCTTTATTTAACCTTTTTATGTATAGCATTCCCCCATGGCAGTACCTACTTCTGCTTCACTGTCATTACATTCCTCCAAATAAGATGAAATGGGTAGTAAACCCACGTCTCATACAAACATCAGGCCGGCAATAAAATATGGAGAAAAGAGTAAAAACTAAAACCCAGGATTCTGTAGTGTTTAAATGACCCTAACTTCAGAAGGAAAACTGTGGGCAGGTTTTATTGCTCAAGGAATCCACAGCTCTTTCACCCTATCCCACCTTCCACACTGACACCTCAACTAAAAAGTATTTTCTACATCTGATTCATCTTCCAGAAACCCTTGTTGAAATCACTATCTACCTTCTCTCTATCTTTACATTTGTGTATCTGTCAGTCTCAGGATCTTGACTATACTTCTGGACTACTTCTCAGTCCTTCTGAAGGCTTGGCTTTTAAACTATTACTTTTTTTTTGCTGCCAAACTATTACTTTTATGAAGTTCAGTGTGTGCTAACATTTTGATGTAAGAAGTCAAATATACTGAATAAAATACTTCAGAGTTGAAAGCCAGTCACCAGGAGCACTGACACATCTGAAAGCAGAGGTAAGCCCAATACTTCTGCTCTGAGCAAACCGCCTACAGGCCTCAGGGCACTCAAACCCAGGATCAGTCTGAGAGAGGACCCTGGAGTTTCTGCCTGCACCTGGAGCTGAACAGGACCCACAGATCTCAGGGGCCAAATCCCATGAGGGAGAGAGTTGCACTCTCAGAACGGCAGACATTCCTGAGAGCTCAGGGAAGACGTCCAATTCTGCTTATATTCATGGCCCAAGAGGAACCTGCCTAGTGCCCTCTGGGCACAGGAAGCTAGGAGCAGTGAGGGACAGGATCTTTCTGTTTTTTGCCTGTGCCCAGAGCTGAAAGCCAGTCAACAGAAGCACTGACACACTTGAGAACAGAGGTAAGACCAACTCTTCTGCTCTGAATGACCTGCCTGCTGGTTTCAGGACACACAAACCCAGAAGCAGTCTGGTACAGGACCCTTCCGGTTTCTGCCTGCTCCCAGAGCATAACCTGTCCCACAGTTCTCTGTTCCCAGATCTGGCTAGAAGAAAACAGGTCTACAGGAAGGCTGACACACAAGATTATAGGACGGTCAAGCCACTGTAAGAGACAGCAAGACAAGCAAACACCAGAGACAACCTGATGGCGAGAGGCAAGAACAGGAACCTAAGAAATAGAAACAAGATTACTTGGCATCATCAGTCCCCAGTTCTCCACAAAAGAAAATACTGGATATCCGAGCACACCAGAAAAGCAAGATTTAGCTGTAAAATCACAACTTATGATGATGATAGAGGACTTTAAGAAGGACATGAATAATGCCCTTAAAGAAATGCAGGACTACACACCTTAAGATGTAGAAGCCCATAAGGAGGAAATACAAAAATCCCTTTAAGAATTGCAGGAAAACACAAGGAAACAGGTAAAGGAATTTAAAAAAAAACCATCCAGGGTTTAAAAATGGAAAAGAAACAATAAAGAAATCAGAAATGGAGACAAACCTAAAGTTAGAAAACCTAGGAAAGAGATTAGGAGTCATAGATGCAAGCATTACTGAGAGACTACCAGAAATAGAAGAGAGAATCTCAGGAGTAGAAGATACACAGCGATCAAAGATAATGTAAAAGGCAAAAAGTTCTTAACCCAAAACATCCAGGTAATCTAGGACAAAATGAAAAGGTCAAAACTAAGGATAGTAGGTGTAGAAGAGAGAAAAGACTCCCAACTTAAAGGGCCAGTAAATATATTTAACATTATAGAAGAAAACTTGCCTAAAATAAAGAAAGAGATGCCCATAAACATACAAGAAGCCTACAGAACTCCAAATAGATTGGACCAGAAGAGAAATTCCTCCCATCACATAGTAGACAAAACATCAAATGCACAAAACAAAGAAAGAATATTAAAAGCAGTAAGGGAAAAGGGTAAAGTAAAATATAAAGGTAAACCTATCAGAATTACACCAAACTTTTCACCAGAAACTATGAAAGCCAGAAGATCCTGGGGAGATGCCATTCAAACCCTAAGACAACACAAATGCCAGCCTAGGCTACTGTATCTAGCAAAATTCTCAATATAGATGGAGAAACCAAGATATTTCATGACAAAACCAAATTTACACAATATCTTTCCACAAATCTTGCCCTACAAAGGATAATAGATGGCAAATTCCAACACAAGGAGGGAAAATACACCCTAGAAAAAGCAAGAAAGTAATCTTCTTCCAACAAACTCAGAAGAGAGACATACAAACATAATTCCATCTTTAACAAAAAAAGAAAAGAAAAGAAACAACATTCACTATTCCTTAATGTCTCTAAACATCAATGGACTCAATTCCCAAATAAGAAGACATAGACTAACAGATGTAAAGAGGACCCAGCATTTTGCTACATACAGGAAACACAACTCAGTGAAAAAGACAGACACTACCTCAGAATAAAAGGCTGGAAAATACCTTTTCAAGCAAATGGTACCAAGAAACGAGCTTGAGTAGCCATTCTAATGTCAAAGAAAATTGACTTTCAAACAAGAGTTATCAAAAAAATAACACTTCATATTCATCAAAGGAAAAATGCAACAAGATGAAAAATCAATTGAAAATAGCTATGCTCCAAATACAAGGGCACCTATATTCATAAAATAAACCTTACTAAAACTCAAAGCACAAATTGTACCTCACACAATAATAGTGGGAGATTTCAACACCCCAGTCTTATCAATGGACAGATCATGGAAACAGAAACTAAACAGAGACATAGAGAAACTAACAGAAGTTATGAGCCAAATGAATTTAACAGATATTTATAGAACATTTCATCCTAAAACAAAAGAATATACTTCTTAGCACCTCATGGTACCTTCTTCAAAAGTGATCACAAAACAGGCCTCAACAGACACAGAAGAGTGAAATAATCCCATGCATCCTATCAGATCACCATGGACTAAGGATGGTTTTCAATAACAACGAAAACCACAGAAAGCCCATATAAAAATGAAAGTTGAACAGTGCTCTATTCAATGATAACTTGTTCTACGAAGAAATAAAGAAAAAAAACTAAAGACCTTTTAGAATTTAATGAAAATCAAAGAACAACATACCCAAATTTATGGGAAACAATGAAAGCAGTGCTTAGAGGAAAACTCATAGCTCTTAGAATCTCCAAAAAGAAACAGAAGAGAGCATACATTAGCAGCTTGACAGTACAACTAAAAACTCTAGAACAAAAAGAAGCAAATACATCCAAGAGGAGTAAATGGCAGGAAATTATCAAACTCAGGGCTAAAATCAACCAAGTAGAAACAAAAAGAACTATACAAAGAATTGACAAAACCAGAAGCTGATTCTTTGAGAATATAAAAAAGATAAATAAAACCTTAACCTGACTAACCAGAGGGAACAGAAAGTTTATCCAAATTAACAAAATCAGAAAGGAAATGGGAGACAAAACAGAATCTGAGGAAATTTTTTAAAAAAATCATCAGATCCTACTACAAAAGCCTATAATCAACAAAACTTGAAATTCTGGATGAAATGGACAATTTTCTAGATAGGTACCAAGTACCAAAGTTAAATTAGGAACAGATAAACCATCTAAACACTCTCATAACTCCTAAAGAAATTGAAGTTATTAAACGTCTTCCAAACAAACAAACAAACAAACAAACAAAAAAAGTCCAAGACCAGATGAGTTTAGTGCAGAATTCTATTCAAAGCTTCATAGAAGACCTAATACCAATACTGTCCAAAATATTCTACAAAATACAAACAGAAGCACTACCCAATTCCTTCTATGAAGCCACAATTACACTTCTACCTAAACCACACAAAGACCCAACAAAGAAGGGTCTTTTGACCAATTTTCTTTATGAATATCAATGCAAAAAAAATCAATAAAATTCTCACAAATTGAATCCAAGAACACATCAAAATGATCATCCATCATGATCAAGTAGGCTTCATCCCAGGGATGCAGGGTTGGTACAATATATGGAAATCCATCAATGTAATCCACTGTGCAAACAAATGCAAGGAAAAAAACCACATGATCATCTAATTAGATGCTGAGAAAGCACTTGACAAAACTCAACACCTACATGTTAAAAGTCTTGGAAAGATCAGCAATTCAGGGCCCATAGCTAAACATAGTAAAAGCCATATACAGCAAACCAGTAATCAACATCAAAGTAAATGGAGAAAAATTAGAAGCAATTCCACTAAAATCACGGACTAGACAAAACAGGCCACTCTCTCCCTATCTATTCATATAGTACTCGAAGTCCTAGCCAGAGCAATCAGACCAAAAATGAATTCAAAGGGATTCAAACTAGAAAGGAAGAAGTCAAAATATCACTATTTGCAAATACTTACATGACCCCACAAGTTCCACTAAGCCTGATAACTTCAGCAAAATGGCTGGATATAAAATTAACTCAAGCATATCAGTAGCCTTCCTAAACTCAAAGGATAAACAGACTGAGAAAGAAATTAGGGAAATGACACCCTCCGAAATAGTCACAAATAACATAAAATACCTTGGTGACTCTAACCAAGCAAGTGAAAGATCTGTATGACAAGAACTTCAAGTCTCTGAAGAAAGAAATTGAAGAAGATCTCAGAAGATGGAAAGATCTTCCATGCTCATGGATTGGCATGATTAATATAATAAAAATGGCCATTTTGCCAAAAGCGATCTACAGATTCAATGCAATCCCCATCAAAATTCCAACTCAAGTTTTCATAGAGTTAGCAAGAGCAATTCGCAATTTCATCTGCAATAACAAAAAACCCAGGATAGCTAAAATTATCCTCGACAATAAAAGAACTTTTGGGGGAATCACCATCCCTGACCTCAAGCTGTGATACAGAGCAATAGTGATAAAAATTTTATGGTATTGGTACAGAGACAGGCAGGTGGATCAGTGGAAGAGAATTGAAGACCCAGAAATGAACCCACACACATATGGTCATTGATCTTTGACAAAGGAGCTAAAACTATCCAATGGAAAAAAGATAGCATTTTCAGCAAATGGTGCTGGTTCAACTGGAGATCAGCATGTAGAAGAATGCAGATCGATCCATGCTTATCACCCTGTACAAAGCTTAAGTACAAGTGGATCAAGGACCTCCACATCCAACCAGATAAACTGAAACTAATATAAAAAAATGGGGAAGAATCTCAATCACATAGACACTGGGGAAAATTTCCTGAACAAAACACCAATGGGTTATGCTCTAAGATCAAGAATTGACATGAGACCTCATAAAATTGCAAAGCTTCTGTAAGGCAAAGGCCACTGTCATTAAGACAAAACAGTAACCAACAGATTGGGAAAAGTTCTTTACCAATCCTACATTTGATAGAGGGCTAATACCCAATATATACAAAAACTCAAATAGTTAGACTCCAGAGAGCCAAATAACCCTATTAAAAATGGGCTAAACAAAGAATTCTCAGCTGAGGAATATTGAATGGTGAGAAACACCTAAACAAATGTTCAACATCTTTAGTCATCAGGGCAATGCAAATCAAAACAACCCTGAGATTCCACCTCACACCAGTCAGAATGGCTAAGATCAAAAACTCAGGCAACAGCAGATGCTGGCGAGGATGTGCAGAAAGAGGAACACTCCACCATTGTTGGTGGGATTGCAAACTGGTACAACCACTCTGGAAATCAGTCTGGAGTTTCCTGAGAAAATAGGGCATTGTACTATCTGAGGATCCAGCTATACCTCTCTTGGGCATATACCCAAAAGATGCCTCAACATATAAAAGAGACACGTGCTCCACTATGTTCATAGCAGCCTTATTTATAATAGCCAGAAGCTGGAAAGAACCCAGATGCCCTTCAACAGACGATTGGATTCAAAAAATGTGGTACATCTACACAATAGAGTACTACTCATTTATCAAAAACAAAGACTTCATGAAATTCATAAGAAAATGGATGGAACTAGAAAATAACATCCTGAGTGAAGTAACCCAATCACAGATAAACACACATAGTGTGCATTCCCTGATAAGTGGGTATTAGCCCAAAAGCTCTAATTATCCAAGATACAATCTACAGACTGTATGAAGCTCAAGAAGAAGGATGACCAAAGTGTGAATGCTTCAGTCCTTCTTAAAAAAGGGAACAAAAATATTGATAGGAGGGGATATGGAGGCAAAGTTTGGAGCAGAGACTGAAGGAATGGTCATTCAGAGACTGCCCCACCTGGGGATACAGACCCAATATATTCAGCCACCAAAACTAGATAATATCTATGAAGCCAAGAAGTGCATGGTGACAGGAGCCTGATATCACTGTCTCCTGAGAGGCTCTGCGAGAGCATGAGAAATGCAAATGCTAGCAGCAAAACATTGAACTGAGAATGGGGTCCCCATATGAGGAGTTAGAGAAAGGATTGAAGGAGCTGAAGGGGCTTGCATCCCCATAAGAACAACAATACCAACCAACCATAACTCACAGGGACTAAACCACTACCCAAAGAGTACACATGGACAGACCGCTGACTTCAGCTGCATATGTAGCAGAGGATGGCCTTGTTGGGAACCAGTGGGAGAAGAACTTTTTCATGCCAAGGCTGGACCCCCACCCCCACCCCCAGTATAGGAGAATGTCAAGACTGGAAGGGGGAGTGGTGGGGGAGGGTGTACACCCTCATAGAAGAAGGAGGATGGGGGATGGGATAGGAAGCTTCTGGATGGGAAACCAGGAAAGGGAATAACATTTAAAATGTAAATAAAAATGTCCAATTAAAAGATACTTAAACTTTCAACCTTTATTTTTCCCAACTCCCCACAATACAAGAAGACAACTATTTGCCATAGAGGCTCACCGTTGTACAGGTAAACTGCTTCCCCTATAGGTGAAATTACACAAACTGTCTACACACCTGAGCCATGCAGCAGACTCATACAACTTTCTCTTTCCTGGTAATTTCTTGTTTATCTGGAGTTAAAAACTTTATCATTTTGCCATTTGTTTGGTTTCTTAAATACTAAACCATATCTCAACCTTTCATTCTTTATTGAATGTCTAAAGCAAGACTTCTTAAACTTTTTCTACCTTGATACTCTACATAAAAATTTGGAAACTTTTATACAACTCAGGTATATGAATATATAAAGTGAGTAGTCAAACCAAACATTATATATATATATATGTATATATAGAGAGAGTTTTATGTATATATGTATGAAGTATAATTATATAAAACAAAATTATATATATGTATATGTATATGTATATATATATATATAATCTGTGGTTGTGGTTGATTTGAATGAAAATGGGCCACATCAGCTCATATATTTGAATGCTTAGTCATTAGGAAGTGGAATTATCTGGAAAGGATTAGGAGGTGTGGATTTGTTGGAGGAAATATGTCACTGGGGATTGACTTTGAGGGTTAAAAAATCTGGACTAACTCAAAAACTGTCTCTTTCTCTCTCTTCCTCCCTCCCTCCCCCCATCTCTCTCCTCCCTCCCTCCCTCTTTTCCCCCCTCCCTCATTTCCTCCCTCCTTTTTTCCCTCCCTCCTTTTCTTCCTCTCTTCCTCCTCTTCCTCCTTTTCATCCTCCTGTCTGTGGATCAGGGTGTGAAACCCTCAGCTACTGCACCAGTGCCATATCTGCTTTCTTCCTACCATGATGATCACGAATTAACCCCCTAACACTGTAAGCGAGTCCCCAGTTGAATTTCCTTTTTTAATATTGGAGCTGCCTTGGCCATGGTATCCGCTAAAACTCAGTGTAGCAATGCCTTTTAGTTCACAGCAATAGAACAGTAAGTTAGACACCTCTTACTAAAACAAATGAATATTTACCTAATAATGAGATGATGTGCTTGTTCATTAATACATAAAGAATTAAGCATTAGTTTAATATTAGTTATAAGACATCAAGCATCATCATTTTCCAGAACTTACTAGTACTGTGATTTTATTATCATCAATTCTAAGAATTCTGCTTGGCATTGGCATAAATACAAAGTGGCAGAAGCAAGATTAGAGTCATTAAACACATTAGAAATTCTATCCTAATCCCCAGTTAAAATTCATTGAACAGTAGTTTATAAAACTCAAGTCAGCAAGAGAAACAGGAATCTTACAAATCAATTATAACATAATACAATCTAAAAATATAATAATTTGATACTTTCATGCTAAGCAACAACAGTATGATGTGTCACTGCTTCCATAATAAAAAGATTATGTTTCCGTAAGAACAGAAACTTTTGCAGGTCCCGGACAATAAATAACTGCAGTTGCTAACATACAGTAGCCTTGAAATTTGCTATTGTTCTGGCAGCACTCATCCCCATGGCATAGTGTGGTGGGGCACACAGCTAACAATGGGAAGTTGTGTTTATCAGCAAGCCTGCAGGGAAGTCACCGAGTGTAACAAGGTTGTGCACTGCCAAAAATACCCTGAATCATTTTGCACTTGATTTTGAAAAATCTTTTAGTCATCATGCATTTCAAAACCTTTACTGCTACTAAAGTTTTCACAACACCCACATTCATTCTGTGACCCCATATGAGCCCTGACCAACACTTTTAAGAAGCCAGGATCTAAAGTTCTTTGCCAGTCTTCTAGCTTTTATATCTGCTTCATTAATTCAAATTCTTATGGCATTTTCCAACAAGCTTCATTCTACATGAGTTGCACCCCATTCTCAGTGTAGAATATTTTACCAAAGTCTCTTCTGTTACCATAGAAATTCCCTGTGTCTCTCCAGAATATACCCTGAGTACAGCTAAAAATAACCTGGGAGTATCAAAAACAAAACAAAACAAAAAAAACCCAAAAAACAAAAAACAAAACAAACAAACAAAAAAAAAAAAAACCTGTGGTCTAGCATCATCCCAGATCATTGAATTCAAATATTTCGTCATGTTCCTGCATTCATGGGCAGCTGCGGGTGAGAATCATTGTCTGCCCAAGCTCTTTTAGATTGCTTCAGCATTGGTGAGTACCTTCCCCAGAAGCTTCAACGACACATGCATAATATAGCAAAATCTCAGATTTGCATCCCAGAATACAATGCTGTCCTTTCTGTTTGTCTAAGAACTTTCCAACCTAAGAACTTTCCAAGTTACTGAGTTCAACAGAAATCTCTTTTTTCCTCAAAAATAAAGACATTTTTAAGGCATTCCTCCACTATGGTTTAGCTGAACACTGCTGTAGAGAGGCACGAAGCCATTTTGTTTTGTGATTTTTTTTTTTTACTATGAACTGCTTTTCTCAAAAGGTGTCCATAGACTCTTCCATTGTTTCTATATTCTGAGACCTTTTCATGATTGCCCTGGCCTCAAACTATCTTTATCCATTTTTTTCATGTGTTCATAGCCTTGTCTAATCTTGTAAACTGAATCTTTCATTTCAGAGAAACTTTTCTTAAACACCTCCACCCATGGCTTCATTCATTTGTGTTTGTTCTTCTCTAAAACTCACATATTTTGATGATCAGATGCTCTTACCTTTTTCTTTTTCCTAGTCCACTTTCAATTATTTTGGGTCATTGGGCATTCTGGATAGATAGCTCCACTCTAATTTAAATATTGCATCCCTGATCCCAGCTGCCTCAGAATGTGGCTAGTTTTGAAGACAGGATCTTTACAAAGGTAAGAAGTAAAATAGGTCATTAAGGGTGCACACTAGTTCAATAAGTCTAATGCTTTGATAAAAAAATAATTGATTTGGGCACAGGAACACATAGAGAAAAACAGTATGTGACCAGAGAGGTGGCCACCCACAGACCTCAGAATATGCCAGTCACACTGGTCTGTGAACCACATACTTCCAGACTCCAGGTTTGTGAGAAATTTGTGCTCCTTCGGCCACCCAGACTGTGGGTTCCTGGTGAGAGAACACGGTCGGGTTTACAGGAGATTTTCTCAGTTCTATTTTCCAATAGCTATCAAAGAGTCTTCTATAAATATTTGCTATCCCATTTCATAGCTTTAAGACTCCTCTTTTGTTCCCTAAATGATCCATTTGTAATAACATCTTGTTCATGCTTCAAGGACACAGTATCTTTTCCTCTTCTCCTGAGGAAAGAAGTACTTGGTACTTTTCCTTTCCAGGTTTCCGTATTTATGCAGTTTCCCTACTGTATGGGTGTCATTATCTTTCAGACTGGAGGTATGTTTTACTTATCTGTTTGCTCATATATATATAAGTAAGGCAATAAAAGAGGAGATTTGACGTCGGTGGGTGCTCAATGGGTTTTGTTGACTGATCTCATGCCCTTTGATCCTTAACTCAAAGGTTCGAGGCTGTGCTTATAGACAGAGTCTGACATGAATGTGTCTGTATTTTGTTTTGTTTTTCATTTGGATCCGTAATGCCTTTAAACTGGTATGTTGTTCTCAATTACCCACAAACATCACTGCTCCTGTTTGAATTCCTACCTACTGCTTTCATTAAATCAGTGAAACCTTTTCTCTTGAGCCTAAGTTTGAAGTCACAGCCTCTGGGGTGTGTTCCACAACACAGCTGGGGTCCAACTCTGTCTCCTTGGATATCAAGTTCCACTACCCTCTCAGTGCCTCTGCCTGGCTTCCTGTGGTAGCAGACTTGATGTATATGTGGAATTCCTGATAAAAAATGCACAGAGCAGGCAGAGATTGGGGCAGATTATAAAAAAATGAATATTTTAAACCTCAACATTTAAAGGGACAGCAGTTCAAGTAAGGAGGGAGATTATAATTTGATCTCCATGAATAACGAATTTTGAGTGTTTAATTGTTAAAAATCATTCACCATAGTTCTTCCTCTCAAAGGAAACACCATGTCATGCAGTGTGGCTTTAATAGACGTTCATATTATTTCAGAGACTACCATTTGTTTCTTGTGATGGAACATTTTTCAAGCAGAGACAAAATAAAAGGGAAAATAGAAACCAAGACATACTTCCGTGAAAGAGGAAGTATCTATGCATACAGATTCATTTGAATCACATGATCGTTTAGAAGACAGCCTGATAAAGCATTCATGTTGGTATATCTGCTAAGGCATCCACGAACAATAAATCATTCACAGCAAAAATTGTCAGAGCTGTTTTCAAAAGTCTAAGTCCTTGAGATGTTTGCTGTGTTTGGTCCAGTATAAGTGCTATTGCAAAGTACCCCGTATGAACACCTGGATTTCTGTCTGCCCATTTCTGGGAACACAAACTCTAGGAACACAGTCCTAGGTGCTATCCTTGTAGCATCCCATCTACAAGGGATTTTGTTTCTCCTTCTTACTCAGCTGCACATGCTGGCCCTATTAAACATGATTAGCTAACTCTTTGTTCCTATTAATCTTTCACTCCCTCGATGATTTGAGTACTGCGGGCTTTTAATTATTGAGAGAGCCCTGGGAGTTGCCAAATATAGACTCATTCATGTGAACAGTAAACAAACTATGTTTGGATTCTCGAAAATTTATGAGACTCGAAAGACCTTGGAAAACCAGATGGATTTCAAGAGCTCTGTCTCTAACTACTCCAAATAGACATTATGGTTGAGGGGCAGATAGGGGGGTAGACAGCCATCTAATAACTATTCCATACAAACTGTAGCCCTAGGGGATATTTATCTTTGCTATAAAAACCCCATCTGTGAAATGGGCAAAATAATTGCATCTACTTTAGAAGGCTTTTGTGAGAGCCCATCGAGATAATTCATTTGGCACGCCTTAACAAAAACAGCAAGGTTAAACCTGGCATCATACGAACTCATGAAAGACCAATTGTTCATTATTTAAGAAGCTAGTTAGACCTTCACAGTGGCCAACTATGATGCTGAAATATAATAGTTGAATTAAACTAGAAGTATTCAGAATTTGTATCTGAATAAATTATTTTAATATAACACTTGAAAACAATTATAAGAAAATTAAGCTTATAGATTCTGAATTTTTATTATTGTAGAAACTACTTTAAAAGTAGTCATGAAATCCTATATTCAAACCAGTTTTTCAAGAGTCCTTAGGGGCTGGCAAGATAACCCAGTGGGAAGACCCACTTGCTGCCGCTACTAATAAGTCCAGGTTGATCTTTGAGACCCACATATCTGGAAGGAGAAGACTGACTCCCACAAGTTGACATCTGACCTCCACACGAATGTTGTGGAACATGTGCACCCACCCACAAACATGTATGTACAATATAATTACATAAAATGTAATTTAAAAAATCTTTAGATTGAAAGAAAAACTTTAATTAAATGGGTTTCAAATTAAGTCCTCTACCCTTACCAACCATGGGGTTCATGGCTGTATGAAGAATCTATACTTTGCTAATAAAGACAAAGGCTATGAAATAAAGACATAAACTGCACAAAATAATGGAGCCAAAGGAGAATAGCTTCATCACTTTTATCTTTCTTTTCTGGGTCAAAATAAAGTGTTTTTCAGACAGGAATCTTTGATAAAATCCACTTTGTTTCACTTTCCACAAGGTCATTTTCTTTGGTCCAAGTAAGTTGATAAAGTCAACATACCAGTTATTACTGTTTCCTTAAGTCATTGTAGAAACTGGCTGGTTTAAAATTAATCTAGGATTGATAAGATGGCTCATGGGTAAAGATACTTGCCAGCAAGCCTGTCAACCCAAGTGCCAGCTACGTGGCTGAAGGAGAGACCTGAGTCCTGAAAGTTGTCCCCTGGTCACCTGCCCTCTGCATAGTGTGTGTGTATCTATCTATCTATCTATCTATCTATCTATCTATCTATCTATCTATCTATCTATCTATCTAGAGAGATTAGGCCAGGAAAGATGATTCAGTAATAGAGTTAAGAGCTGTTTGATCTTCCAGAAAAGCCAGGCTCAATTTCCAGCACCCACATGGCAGCACAGTCATTTGTAACTCCATTTCCAGATGATCCAGCATTCTCTTCTAGTCTCTGTGGGCACTGCACATATAGGGCACAAAGATATATTCAGGCAAAAATAATTGCACACACAAAATAAAAACATTTAAAAAATAAATCTTCATTAGCCTTTTTCTTATCATCATCTACAGATCATCGCTCCTGGATATTAATACATCAGGAAAAAATGAAACAACAAAAATTCATTTGAAGCATGGGGCTCATGTTATTATATATATATGTATATATATATACATTTTATTATATACATTGAATATACATTCAATATATGTATTTAAATGAACACTAACATATATAAACTCTATGCCACCCTATAATATGATGAACAAAACTATTTTGATTTCCTAATCCCAGACATTTCTAAAATCATTTGAGCCTGGAATCCATTTTCTCAGCACAATTTTATTGTCTTTAAAAAGTGCAGTGAATGAAATTGCTGTCTGGGGACACATGATTTACATGTGGTCAGGGCCTGTCTGACATGTTAAAACAGAGTGAGCACTACCAGGGCATGTAGAGCAATAGAACAGAGTGGACGACTCAACAATAAACCTGTAAGGTTCTACAGGATTCAATCAGAGACTACTTCCTGAACAGAACTCCCATAGTAGCACAAAAACAAATCTTAGGAATTAACAAATGGAATTAGATAAAATTAAAAGTCTCTGAGAAGCAAAGAAAACAATCACGAGAATGAAAGATAGCACAGAACAGGAAACAGATATCTTTGTCAACTATACATCAGACAGAGTATCAATATCTAGGATCAGTGAACTGCTACAAAACTTAAGCAGACCTGCAATATCATCCAGTCAATAAGAGAGCTAACAAATTCAACAGATGGATCTCAAAGAAAGAGATATGAATAGCCAATAAATACTTAAAAGACGGTCTGCAGTTTGGAGCCATCAAAGAGATGTAAATTAAAAAGTCATTGAGTTTCCATCTCTTATTGGTCAAAATGGCTAACACCAAGAAAACAAGCAACAAATCCTGGTAAGGGTGTGGGAAAATGGTACCCTTACATACTCTTGGTGCTAAGTAACTGGTGCAGCCACTATAGAAGTAGCTTTAGATGTTGCTCAAAGATTTAAATATCTATATACTATCTACCTATTCCTCTCATGGTATATACCCAGAGAACTCTAAGTCAGCGTACCATAGAGACACAGAATGGTTACTGTTGACTATTCAGGATTTCAAAAAGTTGAATCAGCCTTCACATCCATCAACAGATAAAGGAGAAAAATATGATATATACAAAATGGATTATTTTTCAGCCACATAGAACAATAAAATCTTGATGTTTTTAAAAAATTGATAGGCTGGAGATTATTATGTTTAAACAACATAAACCAGACTCAGTAAGACATATGTTTCTTTCATATGTCGAATATATGAGGCATGAAAGCAGAAAGTAGAAATATTTAAGGAGATGAAGGGGCCAGCAAGGCATGGCAGAAGGGGGGGGGGGCAATAGAGGCGAAAGATGAAAAAGAATGAAGTACAGATACATATGTGTATGGAAATACCTAAATAAAATCCATTGCCTTAAATGCTAAATTAAAATAAGGCTTTTTTTTTAAAGCCTGCTGGGTTTTGGTATTTATAGAACAGTCCCAGGTGTCACTTAGTGCGAAGTTACAATATATTAGGGAAAGTCAGCTGGTGGTACATGTCTCTAATTCCAGCACCTGGGAAATGGTAGCAGGAGGATCAGGAGCTCAAGGGAAAGGGCTTCTATCCCTTCCCTTGGAGGAGCCCTTTTACTGCTTCACAATCATTGCTCTCAGTAAAGTAAAACTAAGGCTTAGTATCAAAAGTGGAAGGAAGCAGAAACTCCAAGAGCTTTCTCTTCTGCTAGCCTGGGTTAAGAATTTGTGCCTCTGTTTCACTTAGAAAATTATGACAAAGCTGAAAATAGGGCTGGGCAGCTAGCTAGACAATTTTTCTCTCCAAACTAAACCATGTTGCAACCCAGCCATTATCATTGATAGATGATACTGTAGTTCTCCGTGAAATATCTTTATTATATTTAACTGAACTTGAGAAGTTATTAGGAATGTTATTTTATGTTTCTCCTCAAAAATTTGATATCATCTATTATTCATTCTACAAGTTTTACACGTGTAGTTTAATTTAATCATCACATCTACCTTTAAAGATAGGTCTTACTGGGCCATTTACAGATGTGGAAGTTGGAATAAGGAAGTTCAAATAACTTCTCAGAGGTAATGGACAAAGAACTCACTCTCATTGCTAATGAGTCTTGTATAGATCCATGTGCACTATAAGAGAGAGATTGATATAGCATCAACATAATTTCATTGTACTATTACCATAACCATTAATTCTCATGGTATATTTGTACTTGGACAATTTTATCATTTACATTTAATTTCATCCTTTATTGTTTGTATCATTTTATACAACAGCCTTATTTATGCAAAATAAAGGACATTAAAAACATTAATCATTTTAGTGATCAAAAACTCAAGTGACAACAGATGCTGGCGAGGATGTGGAGAAAGAGGAACACTCTTCCATTGTTGGTGAGATTGCAAACTGATACAACCACTCTGGAAATCAGTCTGGAGCTTCCTCAGAAAATTGGACATTGCACTGCCTGAGGGCCCAAATATACCTCTCCTGGGCGTATACCCAAAAGATGCCCCAACATATAACAAAGACACATGCTCCACTATGTTCATAGCAGCCTTATTTATAATAGCCAGAAGCTGGAAAGAACCCAGATACTCTTCAACAGAGGAATGGATACAGAAAATGTGGTACAACTTCACAATGGAGTACTACTTAGTTATCAAAAACAATGACTTCGTCGAAATTCATAGACAAATGTATTGAGCTAGAAAATACCATCCTGAGTGAGGTAACCCAATCACAGAAAACACATATGGTATGCACTCACTGATAAGTGGATATTAGTCCAAAAGCTCGGATTACCCAAGACATAATCCACAGATCACATGAAGCTCAAGAAGGAGGATGACCAAATTGTGAATGCTTCAGTCCTTCTTAAAAAGGGGAACAAAAATATTGATAAGAGTGGATACGGAGACAAAGTTTGTAGCAGAGACTGAAGGAATGGCCATTCAGAGACTGCCCCACATGTGGCCCATATATATACAGCCACCAAAACTAGATAAGATTGATGAAGTTGAATTGCATGCTGACAGGAACCGGATATAGATCTCTCCTGAGAGGCACAGCCAGAGTATGTCAAATACAGAGGCGAATGCTAGCAGCAAACCATTGAACTGAGAACAGGATCCATGTTGGAGGGATAAGAGAAAGGATTGAAAGAGCTGAAGGGTCTTGCAACCGCATAAGAACAATGCCAAGCAACCAGAGCTCCCAGTGACTAAACCACTACCCAAAGACTATACATGGACTGGCCCATGGCTCCAGCTGCATAGATAGCAGAGGATGGCCCTGTTGGGCACCAATGGAAGGAGAAACCCTTGGTCCTGCCAAGGTTGGACCCCCCAGTGCAGGGGAATGTCGGGGTTGGGGGAAAGCAGGAAGTGAGATGGATGGGGAGGGGAACACCCATATAGAAGAAGGGGAGGGGGAATGGGATAGGGGATTTATGTCTGGGAAACCAGGAAAGGGAATAACATTTGAAATGTAAATAAAAAATTATCCAATAAAAGAAAAAAAAAACATTGACAGTAAGTAAGATATTCTAAAGAGTAAAAATCAGACATTTCAGTCTAACAACACACAGGTGTATTTTTCTTGTCTACCACAGGTTGGAGGATTTATATGAGTTTTATTATCAGGTAATTTCTGGTTCTCTTGGAAAATGTGAAGATCTTTGAAATGGTGAGTGGGAGCTGAGGAGAGAAGGTGCCTTTGGTCAGGGCGTAAGTGTTGTAGTCTCCTTAGAGTACTTGACATCTTTCCATGTAACTATTCTACGTCCATGTTCTCAGACACCAAGACCTAAAGCAGACATAGACTGAGCTAAACATGCCCAGCCACTCTCACTTCTGGAATTCTGCAAAGGTACAAATTATGCATTTTTGCTTCAGAGGTTGATATGAGCTGATTCTCTGGAAAGTACCTATCTGATGGCTTTGCAGCCTGTTGCAACCTGACTTTTTGGTAAGAAGACACTGGCTACTATGATAGTACCCTGATGATGTAAACATCTGTACCTCTGGGACTTGAACAAAAGTAGTTGAGGAGGCCTCTTCATCTGCACCAGTGCTGTGCACTGAAATGATTAGAATGTCACAGGGAAAGGTGTTAATGTTTACCGTTCCCAGCTGAGGTAGGTCTTAAAGATCAATGTACACAGGAATTGATACAGTCCTTTGCTCTGAAAAGGCCATTAGGTGTCCTGACTGACAGTCTCAGCCAACCTCATTGTGTTCAGCACTCACTGCCCATTCTTCAGCTCCATTTAGGCCACTGAAGAAATAGGGAGTATTCTGGAAAGTTTGGGCAACCCAATGCCTTTACTTTCTTATCTTTCAATAGAAACAATAGTGAATGCTTCTCTCTTGTGTATGCTGAGGGTTTAAAAGCAATTGCGTCACAACCTTGAGTCGCTGAACCAACTCTAGAGTTTCCATTCTTCTTTCAGTGGCATCACTGAGTAACATTGTGGGCTGTGGAGGCCGGCAGAGGCAGCAGAGGCAGCAGCGGCGTTGACCAGAGAGGAGGCAGCAGTGTTGTAGTTGCTTGTAGTCAAAAGACAAAGTCAGAGAATACATTTATTCTGTAGTTCTTAGCCTTTTTGAAATAGTGTTACACTGAGTACATGTTTCATTCTTGTGGCTTTAAATGTTGTAGATGATAGAAAAATAGGTAGATAGATAGATAGATAGATAGATAGATAGATAGATAGATAGATAGATAATTTTTAATGACATTCCTTGAGGACACCACATGAAGGAATATGGTTTGCACTGGTCCACACTCTAAAAAAATGTAACCAAAGATCCTTCAATCCACCCATCACAATCTTTTTGGAGCACTGTTGTGGATTGCCCCGGTACTGTTTATATAGTAATTCTGCTTCCTCAGGAAGGGCTGCCCTGACGAGGAGTGGATCACATGGTCAGATGATTCCATGTGAACCTTCATCTCTTTTTAACTGGTCAATAAAGAAGACAGAAACCAATCTCTGGGTGAAAGATAAGGTGGGATTTCTGGGTCCAACGAGGCAGAGGACAGAGAGAGAGAGAGAGAGAGAGAGAGAGAGAGAGAGAGAGAGAGAGAGAGAGAGAGATTCAGATCAGACTGTGGAGCAGATAGGAAGCGACAGACATGTAGGTCTTGGGACTGGGACCCTTAGTTTGTAGCTGCCACAGGCGGTGGAGCCTAAGGAGGATGGGGCACAAGATATTCTTCACCTTACGGTTGAGTTATCTGGCTGGATTTAAAATATTAAGTCTGCTTGATGTTTTTCATCAGCAGCGACTCAGGTGCTCAGAAAGGGCACAGTCATGGGGTGACCTTAGAGGTTTGTTGAAGCTAGCCATGGGAGCTGGGTGAAGCGGCCTTTGCCTGCACTGGGCAAGGAACACAGACTGAAGAAGCTTGGCGAAGGTAGCCATGGGGGCTGAGTGAGGACGCTGTTGCCACTACTGGGAAAGAAGCAAGGGTTCATTTTAAAATTACATGGAACAGAACACTATCTTTTATGTGTGCTGTGTGATGTTCTATAGAATTTTTTATATTTGTTTTTTAATGTTCTATTCAGCTGATGTCTCTTTTTTCAGAGGCCTTGTAATTTAAAATACATATATTTATATTCAAAATAAAAAATTAATAGAAATATATATTCTTGTTGATATATGTCAAGAATTAATGAAAAAGGAGGCTATGAATTTGAGAAGAGGGAGGAAGAATATATGGGAAGACTTAGAGGGAGAAAAGAAAGGGAAGAAATGTGATTATATTACAGTTTCAAAATATAAAAGAAATGATTTTTTAAAAAACAATATCAGTAATTCAATTGCAGGTACTTCCTCTTTGGTAATCTCAAGCAGTCCAACCTATGATCAGACATTCTCCCTTCTAATAAAGTTGTTGGCCACAGGATGATTGAAAAGAAAAAAAAGAAAAAGAAAATGAAAAGCATCCAATGCCACCATTGCTGAACCAACGCTCTGCTCTTCTAGTTCCTTATTTTAGACTTTTAATTCAAATGTACCACAATATCAAACTGTCTTCCTCTCCCCTCCTCACACAGAAATTATCCTACATACACTGCTCTGCTTCTTGCTTTCCTCCTGTAACCCTATATCTTTCCATATTCATGCATGATGTTTGCATGTTTATAGTGACAAAGTATTTTGTTACTTAAATATGCAGGAGCTATTTATTCAGTCCTCCCTTGGCACTGGTTGTACAAGTAACCAACAAATATTGCAGTGACAATTCATGCTGTATTGTCTTGCAAATGGGAGGAGGAACTACACAGTAGGCTTGCATTGTCCGCAGGTAAACGCAGCAGTAGTTTTGACTGTTGATACCAAATTTCCTTCTACAGGGCATGAGCCAGTGTATACTTCAACTAGTGCATTCTTTTAGCCCCTCCCATTTGTAAAATGAGCTGGAGATCCTTTACCTTCTTATTTTTTTAAAAAATATATTTCTAATGGGATGTTTGTGCCATACAGGCATTTTTGGTTTTTAGTGAGTTTTACTTTATATCTGAATATTTCAGTTATAGAAAGTTTTACCCATGGACTACTAGGTCTTCAACCAGTGTGAGACTTAAGGGTCTCTAAATTTATCCACCTTTATAGTCCCTTTGATATCAGTCAAAATGGATACGCAGCAACACCCTGGGTTCCATAACTATTGGAGACCTGTACAACTACTACCAGGAAATGTAGAGAAATCCCCACCCCTTGTTTCTTTGCTCCAAGTCCCTGTTTTTGTTGGGAGGTGGGTGTCTCCCCCTGCCCCCATCATATATGCTGCATAATTCATACCCTGTCTTTAATTTATGGCTGATGGATTTGTAAGTTTGTCGCAAAGTGGGGATGGAAGCCCAAGTCTGGCCTAGCAAGACAGGGGAAATGTGGGGACTTGAGGGAGTGGGGTCAGGCCAGTAGGCCAGCCTGCAAACTGCAGCATACCCAACACACATCTGTTCTCCCCTGCAGTATCTGCTTCCAACCAAGTCTCCTGAGGTATATACAGATCCTTTGTGAATTTGATTCCAACTTCTAGGGTCCAATTCTTCAGCTGCTGCTTCTCTCTATAAGAGCACCTATGTGCTTCTCAGTTCCTGGTTGTTTCTCCCTGTCCTTTAACCATTTCTGTCCCAGTCACGTGCCTTAAGTATCTCTCTGCAGTCTCTTGGCTATCTCTGGCTCTTGCCTGCAGTGCTACTGACAGTTTCAGCTCTCATCTTCCTCTTGGAGGTTATAGGTACTCCCACTTGGGGCTGCAATTTACTACCCTCTCTCTCTTCCTCCAGACACTTAGATTTTATTACTATAGCTTTGCCTCAGTACAAATCAATGGCAAAAAAAGAAAAAGAAAATGGTGCCCTCGATTTCCAAATTCTTACAGATTGTAACACTTCTGCAGCCACGAAAACAAATGAACCCAAATCTCTTATCACTAAGGTTCTACTTTCCACTCTTAAAAATATTTAATCTCTATCATTTCTCTGCGCTCTGCCTTCAAAGAAATCTCTCAAGATTATGTTCTAAACTCTTATCTTGGGATTTGTAAGTTGTCGTTGGGTATGGCTTTTAAATCTATAAAATACGCAATGAAATTTGGCTTTAAACTTGTAACAAATGGCCTGTAATTAAAAATTTGGAACATGAGTATGTGTGTGTGTGTGTGTGTGTGTGTGTGTGTGTGTGTGTGTGTGTGTGTGCGTGTGTATGGTATATGTGTTTGGTATATGTGTGTGGTGTGTGTGTGTGTGTGTGTGTATGTGTGTGCGTGTGTGTGGTATATGTGTGTGGTGTGTGTGTGTATGTATGTATGTATGTGTGTATGTATGTGTAACTTGGATTCAACTGTGTGTGTGTAGGGATGCAACTTGAATTCAACTTTCTCTGTGTGTCTGTTGTAAATTGGATTCAACTCTGTATATATATGTGTATGTAACTTGGATTGAACTCTTATATTTAAGGATAGATCTACTGGGAAAGAGATGCTTTTAAATAACAACTATGTGGCTCTCTTCCATCTTGCCTTATGATATGATCATATGTAAGCAGCCACATGACTGGCAGCCATCTTTACTAAAGTTAAAGAGAACATGCTATGTGACTTCCATTTGAAGATGACTACATGCTATAAAGCAACAATTATAAAACTTCTAAGTCATAATCAGATCTCAGTTTTTCAATCCATCTCCTGGTTATTTGTAAAACGCAACAATAACTCTCAGATATTTTAGATTGGTATGGATAAAAATTTAAGATTATACTTGCTACAAGATACTTTAAATTGTGATTTACCTCTGGTTTAGGATATAATGTATATAATGATACAATTTTAAAGTTATAGCAGTCTACTCTGAATAAAAACTGACTTAGGTTGCATATCTAACTACTTATATCTTTGTTAACTGTGCAACACCAAGCTGCTGTAAAATATAGTTAACTAACAACATATGATTCTATTAATAATCAATATTAATAAATTCCTAAGGTCTACTTAGATTTACACTGTCTAGCTTTTTTGTCTTTAACGCTCACTTTAAGCTTTAGCCATTTGGATAAACTGAGTCATACAAAAAATAAAAAATAAAAACTACTGCAATATTCCATAATATTGCACCATAGAAGATTAGTAAATTCCCAGTCAATCTGTAATTCATAAACTATATCTATAATTCAAAGTTTTATTTTGATAAAAGAACTTTAATTCAATGTTATTTTTAATAGTCAAATTTAACAGGAAGATATAAAATCTTAATCTTATAAAATCTACCAACTAATTATAAACTGTTAAAGACAAATAAGAAATGCAAGTTAATAATCAGTAACCTATAAATGATCAAATATTTTAATGTCTTCAGAACTATACTTGTAGTCATGCTCAGTAGCAATGTACTTAATTACAGGAATACATTTTATTTATCTTCCTGTACGTGTTTTCAAAGTTAAGCCAAAAACAAGTTCTAGTAACAAGCAAGGTTTGTTTAGCTGAAATATATTTAATATAGTCCTCAAACCCTTTATAAATCTGCTTGAATATGGCATCAAATGTTCAATAAAAAGTTTCCCATGATAGAACTGCCAGCTCCTAGCACTGCCCTTAGGTGTCCTTGCAGTGAGATGGTAGAAACCACAGGACTCCACTTGGAGCTTGTTTTAAATTTGGCAAAGCCAGATAGTGGGTGAAAAACTGCCCTTACCTCACCTACAGCCAGAACCGTGTCCAAACTGTAGACATGCAGGACTCTGGGGAGTTGACTGCTTTACCTAGACAAAGTAAGCTGATCCCCACAAGCTCCTACTCCACAGGAAAGTCCGTTGGATCTTCTCATCCTGGCGTCCAAACACTGATGCCACCTTAGAACCTCTGCCCCCAATGACCACAAATGAACCTAGAGTGATTGTCCAAGTAGCAGGTACCACTCTGTCATTTTTGATTGGTTGGAAGCTTCTTCGTCTGTACTTTCTGCTTACTTAGGTAAAATACATGCTTCCAAGGTCTCTGGTATTGATGCCTACATTAGTGCTAGCTTTGTAAGTTCAGCAGCAGCAACGTAGGCTTTAGCTGCTCTCTCAGCTCTCTTCATGTAACAATCAGGCCCTAGGCCTTACTTTCTTACAGCTCCTACTATTTCTGGATACAGTTTACCTTGATACCACAAAACAGATTTCAATGTAACTTTTTACTATTCCTTTATTTAAAAGAAAACTGCTTCATAGTGACTGCTCTCAGTAATCAATCACTGGTGTCTTATGGTGAATAATTGGATAGAAAAATAAAAAAAAAGTTTAAAGTCTGAGTGAGGTCTGAGGATAGAAAAGCTTGAGTTGAGAGGATCTGGGGAAATGTTTGGAATATGTAAATGAAAGTTATAGAGGTCTGAGGACATGAAAACTTGGGTTACCTGGGTATGAGAATGTGTTTTGAGGTTATATGAATGTAATTTGTGAGGGTATGAGAAATGGCTTAAAGTATATGGAAAAAAATGTTTCAGATTTCTTTCCCTCTCTGTACTATTGTTATATTAAGAATCAAAAGTTCAGAGTTTCAACATTAATAAATGGAGTTCCGCTAAACTATTAATCTGGTAAAACACTTCAACTATTTTATAGTCTCAAACTCATTTGGTTGTCTTCTAAGTATAGAATTAAAAACTGGCTCTCATTGTGCTAAAAACACAATTTATATATGCTCATTCTTCTGGACAGACAAAAGACTGTTCATGCTTTTAACCAAGAATAATTTTTGAGTCTCTGAGTTTTTACTATGACTCAAATGTATAGGTCCACTGCTTATTCTGCAATGCGGATTTCAGCAAAGACTAGGAACAATGGTAATGTTAACACATCCAACTAAACCTTATCACATTTTGTAAACTTAAAAAAATCACATATTAACTTTAATTCACCTATCACAGGTCAAATGGATTCCAGGTAAGTATTTTCAATCAATAGCCTGTTTCCCACACCTGCCTATTCCTGAGGTTAGGATTCCCACCTGCCTCCTCCTTTCACTGGTCTCTGGACTTCCCTCTCCCAACTACCAGGACCATGGGACTAAACGTTTCAAATGTACACCTAAGAAAAAAATTGCCCCCTAAACTCATAACTTTTTCATCTGTGTGTGTGTGTGTGTGTGTGTGTGTGTGTGTGTGTGTGTGTGTGTGTATCTGTTTCAGTCACCTGCCAGCTTCAGGTATTCCCTCAAAATGTGTATCCTAGACAGCTTCAAAATGGCTAGCCCCAAGTGGTCCAGCCTCACAGATTTCTTCAACTACTGCTGCCTGCATGTCCCTAACCCCAAATGGTCATGCCAAGCCTGGACAGCAAGTGAAATAGTTTGCTCTTCTAGGATATGGTCAGTATCCCAGGTTTCTTGGGTCCCAGTTTATGCTTAAAGACAACAGGAAGTAGTCTAAAGAATATGGTGCCCCCATTCCTTACTCATCACCTTCCTATTTCTTCACCTTTTATAGTAAACAAAAGGGAGGAATGCAGAAACCAGGTGCCCCTCCCCAGCCTGCCTTTAGCAACTCAGCACCAGCAGTCACTTCATTACCAAAAGCCAAATGCAATAAGCATACTCTTTAAAGGTCTGGACTATGACTACCCACTCTCTGTCGCTCTGTCTGTCACTCTCATTCTCCCTGTCTCTGCCTCTCTCCCACCTCTCTCCCACCTCTCTCTCTCTCTCTCTCTCTCTCTCTCTCTCTCTCTCTCCTTTCCCCCTCCTTCTCCCCTCTTCTTCTCCTCTCCCTCACCCCCTTTCTCCTCCCCCCATTCAGAGGCAGCTTTTCACTGCCCCCACTCACACTCACAATATATTTCTTGTGTAGTTTGTTTCATGGTATGATCTGTAAGGGTCCAAGCATTTCTGAAGGAAAACCCCAGAACCAAATAGTATGCAAAAGCAAAGAGCGTTTATTGTGCAGAAATGACCAGTATGCTGGGGTCAGCCATTCATACAAAATGCCGACCTGGGCAAAGCTTGCAGACTCCTTTTAAGTGCAATTAGGGGAATTTCAGGAATGGTTAGGTCTTTTTAAACATGATTGGCTAAATAAGCAGCAATTATATCAGTTCATTTCTAATTGGCTGCTGTAGTAGCTTTACCATTTTGGGTCAGGTCTTAGATAAATTGCAGGAATTATCTCAGTCCTTGGGCTGGTTATCTCTCTCAGCTAGATGTCAGGGCCATTGCTGAGTAATGGCTCATTGTCTCTGATTTTTCTGAGAAGCCTTGCCTGCTTCCTTGGGAAACTGAAACTTAGGCCTAGTTACAAAATGGATTTTCAGTCACACTTCTCAATCTTTGTGGCATTCCTCGGCCTTGACCAATCTGCCAAGGTACTCTGCCATAAAACCTAAACAAATTATGCTGAGAAAAACAAAATAAGGAAGATAGGATTTTTGGGCTTGCATTTCCAGAGAGATATACTCTGTCATGGTGGGGAAGACATGTTGCAGACAGAGAAGATAGGCGGGGGCAGGATCAGAAAAGCTGGTGGATCACATTGAACATTGATCTCAGAGCAGAGAGAGACTGCTAAGTGTGGTCATGCTATAAGACACCAAGGCCCACCACCCACCCAATGAAATACTTCCTCCAGAAAGGCCCCACCTCCTAAAGGTTCTTTAACCTTCCCAAACACTACTACTACCAGCTGGAAACTGGTGTTCAAATCCATGAACCTGTGGGGGACATGTCATATTTAAACAATAGCATTTGAAAACAAAAACACAAAATTTATGTTCGTTTTATAGATTCTGACTTTAAATATATAGTCTATAAATTAGAATGAATATAGAACGTTAGGTAAGAAGAAAATTAAAATATGTTAGGGAAACATGACCGATTTCTTTTTTTCTTTCATTTCTTTTCTTTTCTTTTCTTTTTTCCGGAGCTGGGGACGGAACCCAGGGCCTTGCGCTTGCTAAGCAAGCACTCTACCACTGAGCTAAATCCCCAACCCCATCTCTTTCCATTTACAATTGTAAAGCAAATACTAGTAAAAATTGCTTGAGACCCAATAGAAAATAACTTGCTTTTACCATCAATGAATGAAGCATCTCTAGAGGAATTTACTACATTTCTAACTCACTGAGGTTTCTCAGCCCCCTCCCCCCATTTTAGAAATCAGAATATCTAGAATGAGAGCAGGTATCTGATTTTATAAAGTGTTATCTGATTATTGAAATGTAGGCATGCCCAAGAAAGTTAATAACCTCATAACTAGGTACCTCTTGTTTCTGGCCTGAAAAACAAAAGAAGAATGGCCAAGTGCATAACTTCACAGCTATGGCTGGGACTGACATATTGCTTTTATTAGTTAAAGGATATATAAAAGTCAAAGTCATCCACAGATGTCAGGAAGATCTGAATTTATAAGCCATTGCCTCGACCATCAGAATTGTTTGTTCACGGCAGGTTTGAATCCACTCCTTTGGCTAAATGTTACTCCAAGAAAAGAGAAAACTACAGTCCTTGAATGTTGAAAATCATGCCAAGAACTTCGTTTATCAGAATCTTTTTTCCTGTGGGCTTGGTTTTATCATTTGTTTTCAAATGGGTTCTAACTATGTAGCCCAAGCTGGCCTTGAAGTCCTCCTACCTTAGCTTTCTGAGAAATGAATTACAGGAGGCGGAACACAACTGGCCACTGTGACTGCTGAGCAAAGTCTACCCGTGGGCCACAGAAAGTGGATATCATGCTCCTATCTTGACAGATAGAAAAACTGAAGAGCACAGAGATTATAGAACGAATCCAAAGACACTCAGTATGTAAGTTCTGGAAAAGCACTCAGAGACCATCAAGTCAAATCCTTCTATAGAGAAGAAAAAGCTGCATCAGCTCATTCTCTGTGGCTGTTAGAAAAAGCCCATGATTGCTTAAAGACAAAATAATCAAACAACTTCAGTCTGCCTACCTTTAATTTACATTGTATGAAATACTATTTCAGACATGTGTGAGAAGCCTATCTTTCCAACCACAGCTCCCTGTCTTTTTATCTCCTTTTATCTGCCCTGGAACTTAATCCACATGTTCTATCTTCCTCATGGTGCCTGCTCCTGCCATGAGACTGAAAGATGCCTGTTTTGTTCTCTACCATACCCCCAAAGCTTGCAACACTTAAAATGCTCAGCCAGTGTTTGCTGAATGAATAACTGAATTAGTGATTTCTTCATGCTTACTGACCAGTTCCTCTGCAACTGCTTCAGGTTGACATTTTCTTTTTATTTCAGGTTCTACATATGTTTGGTATAATTGCTAGTCTAGTATAGCTCTGTAATAAAATCACTTCAGGGACTAGAGAGATGGGTCTGTGGTTTAGAGAATTTGCTCTTGCAGAGGATCCAGGTTCTGTTCCCACACTCACCTGTTAGTTCGCTACCATCTATCACCCTAGGAATTCTGACCTCCACTGGTGCCAGGCATACTTGCCGTATACATAAATACATGCAGGCGATCTTCCCAGTTGCTGCCGCCGCGGAGAGGACTTAGGCAGTACCCCACGAGCAAACTTGAGCCTTGGAACCACAGGTAGGACCAACTTTTCCCCTGCAAGAAACCTGCCTGGTGAACTCAGGACACACAGAGGCAAAATTCCTCTAGGACCGGACACTTCCTGTGTTTACCGGAAGTCCCACACCCGCGGATCCCGACCCGCAGCAGCTCTCTGCTCCCAAACCCCGTGGGAGAGAGACCTCACCGCCTGGTCAGGTGGGCACTCCTGAGGCTGCAGAGCAGAGGAGACCACCAACACTGCCCACCCCTGCCCACATCCCTGGCCCAAGAGGCAACTGTATAAGGCCTCTGGGTTCCCGTAGGGGAGGGCCCAGGAGCGGCAGACACTGCCGGAACCTGAAGGAAACAGACCGGATAAACAGTTCTCTGCACCCAAATCCCGTGGGAGGGAGAGCTAAACGTTTAGAGAGGCAGACACGCCTGGGAAACCAGAAGAGACTGCACTCTGCGCACATCCAGACGCCAGAGGAAAACACCAAACGCCATCTGGAACCCTGGTGCACGGAGGCTCCCGGAAAGAGCGGCACAGATCTTCCCGGTTGCTGCCGCCGAGGAGAGGACTTAGGCAGTACCCCATGAGCAAACTTGAGCCTTGGAACCACAGGTAGGACCAACTTTTCGCCTGCAAGAAACCTGCCTGGTGAACTCAAGACAGAGGCCCACAGGAACAGCTCAAGACCTGTATAGAGGAAAAACTACACGCCCGAAAGCAGAGCACTCTGTCCCCATAACTGGCTGAAAGAAAACAGGAAAACAGGTCTACAGCACTCCTGACACACAGGCTTATAGGACAGTCTAGCCACTGTCAGAAATAGCAGAACAAAGTAACACTAGAGATAATCTGATGGCGAGAGGAAAGCGCAGGAACCCAAGCAACAGAAACCAAGACTACATGGCATCATCGGAGCCCAATTCTCCCACCAAAATAAACATGGAATATCCAAACACACCAGAAAAGCAAGATCTAGTTTCAAAATCGTATTTGATCACGATGCTGGAGGACTTCAAGAAAGACGTGGAGAACTCCCTTAGAGAACAAGTAGAAGCCTACAGAGAGGAATCGCAAAAATGCCTGAAAGAATTCCAGGAAAACATAAATAAACAAGTAGAAACCCATAGAGAGGAGACACAAAAGTCCCTGAAAGAATTCCAGGAAAACACAATCAAACAGTTGAAGGAATTAAAAATGGAAATAGAAGCAATCAAGAAAGAACACATGGAAACAACCCTGGACATAGAAAATCAAAAGAAAAGACAAGGAGCTGTAGATACAAGCTTCACCAACAGAATACAAGAGATGGAAGAGAGAATCTCGGGAGCAGAAGATTCCATAGAAATCATTGACTCAACTGTCAAAGATAATGTAAAGCAGAAAAAGCTACTGGTCCAAAACATACAGGAAATCCAGGACTCAATGAGAAGATCAAACCTAAGGATAATAGGTATAGAAGAGAGTGAAGACTCCCAGCTCAAAGGACCAGTAAATATCTTCAACAAAATCATAGAAGAAAACTTCCCTAACCTAAAAAAAGAGATACCCATAGGCATACAAGAAGCCTACAGAACTCCAAATAGATTGGACCAGAAAAGAAACACCTCCCGTCACATAATTGTCAAAACACCAAACGCACAAAATAAAGAAAGAATATTAAAAGCAGTAAGGGAAAAAAGTCAAGTAACATATAAAGGCAGACCTATCAGAATCACACCAGACTTTTCGCCAGAAACTATGAAGGCCAGAAGATCCTGGACAGATGTCATACAGACCCTAAGAGAACACAAATGCCAGCCCAGGTTACTGTATCCTGCAAAACTCTCAGTTAACATAGATGGAGAAACCAAGATATTCCATGACAAAACCAAATTTACACAATATCTTTCTACAAATCCAGCACTACAAAGGATAATAAAGGGTAAAGCCCAACATAAGGAGGCAAGCTATACCCTAGAAGAAGCAAGAAAGTAATCGTCTTGGCAACAAAACAAAGAGAAGAAAAGCACTCAAACATAACCTCACATCCAAATATGAATATAACAGGAAGCAATAATCACTATTCCTTAATATCTCTCAACATCAATGGCCTCAACTCCCCAATAAAAAGACATAGATTAACAAACTGGATACGCAATGAGGACCCTGCATTCTGCTGCCTACAGGAAACACACCTCAGAGACAAAGACAGACACTACCTCAGAGTGAAAGGCTGGAAAACAACTTTCCAAGCAAATGGTCAGAAGAAGCAAGCTGGAGTAGCCATCCTAATATCAAATAAAATCAATTTTCAATTAAAAGTCATCAAAAAAGATAAGGAAGGACACTTCATATTCATCAAAGGAAAAATCCACCAAGATAAACTCTCAATCCTCATCTTCGGTTGGTTTATATACAAGTGTGCAATTTCTAGGCTTGAAAGTAAAATGATGCTATCTGGTGCTGGATAGAGGAGCCTTATTTTTTATTATGGCAGCTTGCTATTTTTGTAACATGGTGATATGGTTGAACACAATAAAGTACAGTAGTAACTGAAAAAAAAAGATATAAAGACAACAGTCCAGATAGTCTCATATACATAGATGGTTTTCACAAACGTCAGAAATCCACAAAGTATGAGATTTAAAGTTATTTATCTTTTTTTGAGACATATCTGCTCCTAACTGTTCCCCTTTGGTGGACTTAACGAAGAATGTGAACATCTCTACCTTCAGGTGAGGAAATAATTTGTGGCTAGGCAGCCACTTGACAAAACTGCCTGTTTCATCTGCAGACTATACTGTCCAGAAAAGGACAAATTATGCAGAATATTTGACTGATAAACTCTGCCAAGACAGGGTGATTAGCCCTTCAAAATCTCCATTTCAAGAGTCTGTCAGTTGATTTTGGGCCCGAAGACTGAAGACTTGCACTCACATGTTCCTAACAGGCACTAGTGGAGATTTGTCTCTACAACCTCTCAGTTCTGGAAGCCATGTTAGGCTTCCTATGTGTATAGATATTTGGTCGTTCTCAGATTTCTGATGGGGTTGAAGACTGATTCTAGTTTCATAGCCTATCAGGCTGTTTAACTCTGAAAATACATATTTTATTGGATAGTTATCAGATAGTGTACAAGCTAGCAAGATATAATATAGATTTTAGGCCTTTCTTAAATAATGGATAATAATGGAATGGATAACTAAATATTCTGTATAACTGATGTAGTGTTGGACTGGGTGTTAGATATATTTTATGCTTTTAATTACAAAATGATAATAGTTGTGCTCAGCTTAAAAAAAAAAGAAAAGAGAAGAAAAGAAAAGAAGAGAAAAGAAAAGAAAAGAAAAGAAAAGAAAAGAAAAGAAAAGAAGCCACGCTACGGATCAGCAGCAGCAGTATTGTGTGTTTATCTCTTATGGGTGCAGCAAACCATTTGGGAACAGTTTATGGAGCAGAAATTCCAAATTAACCCTTCACTCACTGTGTCATGATATAGAACCATGGCGGTCTCGCTGTCCCGCCGTGTTGTAAACTTCGATTCTTTTAATTGGATTCTTTAGGTTGTTTGTGCATTAAGGACGTATTAGGTAAAGGGAGTAAAGAGTGTGAAGGTGTCTATAAAAAAAATGATGGAATTTTCCCGATATTTTTCAGCATCTAATGATATAATCATGTGACTTTTTTCAGTTTTTATATACTGAATTATATCAATGGATTTCCACATATTGAATCATCCCTTCATGTCTTGAATGAAATCTACTGGACTAAGATGGATGATGTATTGATGTGTTTCTGCATTCAGCTTGTGATTATTTTACTTTTTTTTTTAATAAATGATCCTAAGAGAAAAAAAAATAAATACATGCAGGCAAAACACTAGAACATATAAAATAAAACAATGTAAGATATACAGGACAGCCAGGCCTGGACAGAGAATCCCTGTCACAAAAAAATATTAAAAATAAATCCTTTAAAACTTTAAATATAATATCTTGTTAGGATGTGGCTTTTAGCTCAGTAGTGGGGTGATTGCTGAGTAAACGAGACTCTGTGTTTACCTTCCATCATTACAAACAACCAGACAGATAAACAAACAGATATAATATTCTCTTGTTCTGCTCCTTATAAGAGAAAGGTCTGCCAAGAGCAGAGCTTTGGAAATCATGATCACATGGTTCGAGCCTTCTCTCCCCTGGCATCGTCCTGCTTCTATTTTCCTTTCTATGTAATTCTCCTTCATTCTCATTTCACACAATTCAAAACACTGTTGTTTTAGCATATAAATTATACTTTATAAACTTCGTATGAAATCGTACCCCAAGCCACTGAGGTGTTTTCATCCCTGTTCTGAGATGTGAAGCAATTGTCACCTGTAGGTATAAAGGCTGTAATTCAAACTCATATTTATGTCCATTAAAGAGGAAGCTGTCTCTGCGTGTTTTTGATGTAGAACTGACAGCTGCTTACCTGTGGGCACGTGTGCTGCTGTTTGCAGAAGTCCTGTTCCTAAATGCCTTGCCTTATTGTGCATGTGCATAGAAAGCAGAAACATCCAATTTCTTTACTAAATCTCATTAAACATGGCTCTCTTAATTACTGTTCGATTGTTGTGACAAAACACCATGACCAGGGTAACTTAATAAATAAAGCATTTAACTGGGGGCGTTATTACATTTTTCAGAGGGTTAGTCCATTATCATCATGGAAGGGAGCACGATGATAGGCATGTAGCCATAGTGCTAGAGAATGCAGTCATGAGATACACAGATATCCATGCAGGCAAAACACCCATCCACATAAAACTAAAATATGATTTTAAAAAGAAGTCCATAATATATATGTACATGTAGCTGTCTCTCTCTCTCTCTCTCTCTCTCTCTCTCTCTCTCTCTCTCTCTCTCTCTCTCTCTCTGTGTGTGTGTGTGTCTTTTATCCACAAAGTTATCCCATGATCCTTTATGACATCTGAAGCTACACTTATGATTTATCAATTCCAGACAGACAGGAAGAATGATGAATAAATGGACATGCCCAGTTAAGGAGATTTTCCAAAGTCTAACTCTTTAATTTCTCCACAGCCATGTCAAATGCAGCCATGGAAACCTTTTTCCACAGCCCACACTGTCATTTCCTCAAGGCTCAGCCACTGGACAAGCTTGCAACACTCTCTAACATGAAGAACTCACATTTCTAGGATGGAAATATGTATGACTAACTTACAACAAGATGCAGTCCTTAGTCATTATGAGACCAACTTCCAGTCCTTTATTCCCAATCCCCCAAAGTCTGTTTCACTTATCCTCTGCTAAATAACACTAAATGTAATAGCCTAAAGACCAATCAGTTATCCTTCAATATGGCAGACCATGGTGGCAAAGATCCTATGTCCCACAAGGTATCCACAGGGAATGTTCACTCAGCTGATCTGCACTTGGAGTGTGACTGAGGATAGAAAATCCTAACAAGGTCTCTCTCCCCCAGAATCCCTTTGTATGTGACAACTTGCCACTTAGGTGTCCATCCCAATAGCCACAGTGCCTGGGTATTAAAAGGTGTGTACCAGGAAGGAGTAAAGGGGAGATGGTAGTCTGCTAAAGAGCCAGCACAGATTATACCTCCCACTACATTCTGCTCATGAAAACAAGCCCCAAACCAACCCAGATATGAGAAGAGAAATAAGCACCCACTCTGAAAAAGAGTCTATGACTGTAATCTATTAAATGATTAAATAACCCTTTTGAGGTTGGACACTCTCCTTTTAAAAAATCCCACCCTCCATATACAGCATCATTTCAGAACCATCTCATGATAATTTCATGATAGTCTAAGTTTACAAAGATGTCCAGATCTCAACAATTGCATAAGATCTCAAAAATTAGAAGTTATAAGCACAATCCAATTACCACTTTCTAAGCATGGAAGCTAAAAATTATGGATGTAGACTTCTTTTTAAAATCATATTTTAGTTTTATGTGGACGGGTGTTTTGCCTGCATGGATATCTGTGTATCTCATGATTGCTTTGCATGGAGACATCAGATAAGGTGTCAGATCCTCTGGACCTGGAATTATAAATGGCTATTAACCATATCTGAGGGCTAGAAAATGAACCAAGGTCCTCTACAGGAGTAGCAAGTGTGCTAAACCATGAAGTTATTTCTTCATCCTCCTCCATAAAAAGATTCATTAAATTATTAGTTGTATGTGTATTTGAATGCTTGTATGAGTTAATGTGCACCCCGTGGATGCAAAAGCCTGTGGGAACCAGTAGAGGGCCTCAGGTTCCCTGGAACTGGAGTTACAAACAGCTGTAAAGTTCCCTGTGGATGTTAGGAAGCAAACCTAAGTCCTCTGTACCTTTCAGAACCTTTGAGCCATCTCTCCAATCAGACATTGGTTTCTTATAAGAAACCAACATAAAAATTTATAAAAAAGAAAGAACTGAAGGAAAAGAAAAGAAAGTGAAAGAAAAAAGGAAAAGAGGAAAACAAAAGAAAGAACAGAAGAAAAAGAAGAGAAAGATTTCTATTTTTAATATAGTTAACTTCTAGTAATTAGTTGCAATTTGTAGTGTGCATGTGTGTGTGGCAGTGGGACACGTGCATAAAGTGTATAGACATAGGAAAATAAAACCTAATGATGTTTATAATGTCTTAAAATTTTTAAACTCATTCATATGCAAACATAACCCACAGACCTCTTGAAAGTAGCAGAAAATGGTTGAGCTGTCTCTCTCATTCCCCTCTCTTAATAAAACAGACAAAATCACTAGGACAGAAACTCAACTTACAGTAGCTCATGCAAAAGGTATTTTTTGGCTTCTGAGTCTAGGTGTCCAAATGTTGGTGACTCAATCCTTTATTTCCATCCTTGTGGTTGACTCCCAGGTGTTGACTTCATTTCTTCCCCTTGCCAAAGTGAAAGGGGCAGTTGTTAGTATCCTGCCAAATTATCTGCATATGATCTCTGTAACAGATATGGTTGGAGAACAACAACAGGACTATAGAAAGCAAACTTATGGACCCCCTAGCTCAAAGGGTAGATGCTTTCAGAAGAATGGTCATGTTTCCTTTTGCCTTGTTCCCTTGCTCTTTATGGAGCTGTAGCAGCTTAAACACTTGAAGTCATTCTGGGAAGATGAGGACTGTCTGTGAGCTCACCCCACCAAATCAAAAGCCATCTCATTTCTGTGTTCAAAGAACAGCTTGTTCTCCTACTATGGTCAGTGGGAACTCCTTTTTGCTTGTTAGTCCAAACTCTAGTCAAAGTCTTGCATGTCGTCCACACATTTGGCTCTGCATGGTTTCTGTTGTCTTTATGTCAAATGCCCAAATCACTGGTAATGTAACCAGGGAATTTATAAACGTTCATAACAAATGGCACTTTACCGATGTGATTCAATTAAGGATAGAGAGATAATCTCAGATAAAACAAGGATCATTGTAGGAAGCTGGGAGAAGACAGAGAGGTAATAAAGGAAGCAAAGTGGTGTCCTTTCAAGAGGGAAGAAGGCACTCCAAGCCAAGGAATACAGATGGTTTACAGAAGCAAGAAAAGCTAAGGAAACAGATTCTCTCTTCCTGCTTCCAGAGCAGCCAGCAGCCCTGCTGACATCTAGATTTCAACCCAGTGAAACTGATTTTGACTCTGGCGTCTAGAACTGTGAAAGAACAAATTTTATTACTTCAGCCACTAAGTCGAACTCATGAAGCATAGCGGCTCATCTCTTAATTTGGCTCAGTTTAGTTACAGCTTTGTTTGATCTGTGGCTGAGGACCGACCATAGTGGGATGTGGCCCAAATGAATGGGAAGGGATTGCATGGCTTTCCCAAGACCACACAAAACCAAGCCACATAACATTTCCCCAAAGTGAAATCATTTTGTTGTAAGAAGTGACTAAAAAAGATGGTTTAATGAATCAAAATGAGTGTGCCAATAGTAATTATTATAGTCTAGCATTGCTAAAAATAAAAATGCTGAGAGTGATAAGGAAGGAAAGAAGAAATCAAGGAAAGAACTTTGGGACTTAAAGCTGCTCCCATGGAGTGGAGACTTACAAAAGCAACAAAAACATCAGTCATTACTGCATCATCTCTAAAGAAGAATCAGGAGGAAGGGGCAGCAGGTACATTACAATCAGTGGGACTTACCCTCAGTTCAAAACTATAACAAACATTTAATCTTGGATTTTAATAGTGAAGGAAAGGATTATAAAAGGATTTATAAACTGTTCCAAGAACTCCATAACATGAAAATACATATGCTGAGATTCTAGGAGGCCATTATAAGATCCTGTGGGAGGAAATTATGTATTCTTTTATTATTTAAAGTTCAGTGGATGTCAGTTTTCTTCAGGAATGTGCTGCTCATGCCCTGATGGATAACCCTACGCCCAGCCACACCCACTGGACTTGGTTCTCTGTTTTTAAAGAGTATATGAAGCTGAGAAGAAATCACGATAGAGAGGCATCTGGGAGGAGACCAAAGGATTTGAGGGTGAGTTTTCTTAAAACACAACGTGTCCATATATAAAATCATCATATTAAAAAAGTGCAATTGTATGTATGTATGGTCATGAGAATGATCTTTAAAAACCTTAAAGTTTTTCAAATTATTTGCATTAATCTAAAAACATTTTTAAAAATTACGCAAGAGATACTATTATCTCTTCTCGACTATTTGAGTTATTGGTCCAGGACAATTTTTCTTTTGCTCTGTCTCCAGCTACTCCATGATTTTCATAATTTATAAGTCATGTGAATCTCAGCAGTGCAACTACACTCAGGTCTCATGACCTCCAGTTCTAATGTTACCACTTGACTCTGGAGCTATACGAAAGCACTGTCAATTGTGAGAGTTTAATTGTTATGAAAAAGTAACTCTTTCCTCTAGAAGATACCTAGGTAACAAAAAAGGGTTGTACTTTCAAAACAGACTTTCTAAATATTATATCCTTCAAGAAATATATCATATATCCATGCACTAGAAATATAGCAGGACTTTCCATGAAACTAGGGAATCCAGCCCATATACATACAGCCACCAAACCCAGACAATATTGCTGATGCCAAGAAGTGCATGCTGACAGGAGTCTGATATAACTGACTCCTGAGAGTCTCTGCCAGAGCATGACAAATATGAGGCAGACACTCACAGCCAACAATTGAACTGAGAACGGGGTCCTTATTGGAGGAGTTAGAGAAAGGATTGAAGGAGCTGAAGGGACTTGCAACCCATAAGAACAACAATGCCAATCAACCAGAGCTCTCAGAGACTAAACCACCATCCAAAGACATGGACAGACCCATGACTTCAGTTGCATATGTAGCAGAGGATGGCCTTGTTGGGCACCAATGGGAGGAGAAGCCCTTGGTCCTGCCAAGGCTCAACACCCCAGTGTAGGAAAATGTCAGGGCAAGAGGGCAGGAAGGGGTGGGTGGACGGATGGGGGAATACCCTCATAGAAGGAGGGGTAGGGGAGAGGGGGTTTATGGATGAGAAACTGGGAAAGGGGATAACATTTGAAATGTAAATAAAAACAACATCCAATTTTTAAAAAGGCAAAAAAAAAAAAGAAAGAAAAAAAAGAAAAGGCTATGCAATTTCCACATGGGTTCCTCCTGGGCAGTGATCACAACCCTTAGCTGCCATAGCAGGAAGGACCATGGTGAGAACACAAATGTGTTGTATGCACTGTCTCCACTAAGAGCCCTAATACTTAGTGACCAGCAGTGAGGAAGTATTCAAGGTGACCCCAGTCAAGTCCTTATGGAGGAAACCTTTGAGATGGCCCCCGGCTCTGTCACTATCTAATCGCAGCATAGAGAGGGACGGTAAGCCAGAATCATCGAGCTTAGTCTAATCAGCTCATAGTACAATGAAAGGCAATAATAAGTTATGATTGTTTTGTTCCAGTAGGTATTTTTTTGCAGCTGTAGACATTTGAAACAAGGCAAATATTCATAGACCTGAATCCTGGGTGAGTAAAAGGATGGGATATATTGCCCAAATAGCATAACTTTATGTGTCCTGCCACTGGGTTTTACCATGACACCTCTGATTTCACTTCCTGATGGATTATAATGTTATTACTTCACCAACCCAATCTGAAAGGCATGGTAAGTGTTTCATAAAAGTATATAGGAAGAGAAATGAGAGAAAGGTGGAGTCTGGGAGATGACCTCAGGTGATAAGCATGACAACCCCAGGACTCCACTAAAATCTTTCATAGGATGTATTTGCAGCCCTAATCCAAATCAAGAGACATTTGAGCCATTTTCCAATATTTAACACTTTATTTACAAACCTTTAAAATTTTCAAATCTCAACAGTCACATCTTAAAATTGAGTCTCATATCAGATCTGGAATGAGTCCAATTTTCTGGTCATGCCATGGGGCTTTGAAGGAGGTCAAACAACCATGGGGACTTACTTACACTCAAAGAAGGACTAATACAACTCTGTTGTATACAGAATCCTAAGAAAATCTGGCACAGAAGACAGAAAATGAGGTTAAAACAGATATTTTAGAGAAAACATTTTTCTTATAGGGTGACTCCTTCCCCACAGTTCCAAATGTCTTTGAATTTTACCAATAACGAGTGCCAGGATACAGACGTCTGGGTGATGGAGCCTGTTTTCCGGCATCCAGTTTACGTATGGTTATCCCTGTCTTCACCTTAGGGACAGTGAGTGATAACTGAGTCATATGTTGCTTTCTGGCCTTAGTCACCTGTGGTCTGGCAGTGACTGAGATCTGGGATTTTGCAACAGCTGCTCATGTCACCTGGGAAAGGAACTGGGCATGCAATTGGATAATTTTTATCATCTTATGACACAGGCTTTGCCTGGCCTAAGGCCATGTTTCTCTACTAGAAAAAAAGTGTACCTATTGGAACAAATATACAGCCATTTTTAGATAGGGTCTCATGTAGCCCAAACTGGTTCCAGACTCACTGTGTAGCTGGAAATGGGCTTGATCTTCTGTTCTTCCTCCCTGCACCTTCTGCATGCAGCCATACCTGACCAGTGTGACATCTTCACTGCATCACATGACAGGGTCTCGACTCTTTATGCTACAGTCTTAAGTTTTCCTTATACTCTGCTTCAAATGTAAGATATTCCTTTGTGGCAGGGAATAGATACAGTGTCTTACAGATGTTTCCATCATGTGCAAAAATCATCACAGAGTAGAATGGAGATGAAGGCTAACTTTTTTCTTCTCAGTTTATTTTACTATAATTTCCTTATGGTTTTAGAACACAGCATTGCATCTCCATGCAACACTTCTATTCCCAAAATCTCATTTAGGCAAATGTTGCAGTCACCTTCTGCCCTTGTTATCCAAGATCTCACTTTCAGACCACCTTCTAGAGGTCTCCCTAACCCTTTGATCTTATGTTTGCTTTTCCTAGGACCCTTTCCAGCCTCTCCTTGGAAAGAGGCACAGTGTCGTCTGGATCACAGCCATGGGAGAAACACTGATTATGTGATGACCACAGGCACTCCCTGTTCTCTGCAAACAGCACACAACAGTGGGGAAGAATACTATGGGGGAATGCTGACTTTGTTGCTGTGGGAACCTGTGTTAACGTGTATGGATGATAAGACTATGCACTTTTTTCCACAGATACAGCAACTTAACCAAACATATTTAGCTGCAAGCATCTGAGCCATCCTTAAGTCATTCTAGATGACAGCTAGAGGTCATAAAATTCAAAATAGCACTAACTAGGAACTCCTCAAAGCTTTCCCATGTAAATGCTTTCATGTATGCTTATTTTGAAATTATGCAAAAGGTGACAAAAGGAAATGACAAGGCAAACAACAGAAAGTCATTTACATGTATGTAATATGGAAAAATAATAGATTTAAATTTTTATTATGCCCTTAACTAGTGAAATGTTCTGTTTGCTATTTCCATATCCCAAATACAGCATAGACAGAACATTTTCAATTAAATTTATTGCAGTAAATTTGTGTGATTGCCACTCAGATACGCAGCAAGCAATCTACTTTTAATGGTACTTCTTGTTCTTTTCAAAGCCAGAGGCATTACCTGTTATCACAAGTTAATGACTCTAGTATTAGTAATTCTTCTACTGTAACCTTTATTCTTTAATTATGTAGAGTTCTGAAGGCTTTTGGTCTTGTCTTGATTAAATCCAAATGCTAAGATTATCCCCTATCTTGTTATCAGTGGGTATCCAGGAGGAAAGAAATAAATAAAACCCTAGGGAAGACCAATTAAAAGCAGAGAATAAAATGGAGGTTTAAGAAAGGCAATTAAGAATCAAAGAAAGAAAACAAGGAATGGCCTCCCCCCCCCCCGCCTCTGTGTGTGTGTGTGTGTGTGTGTGTGTGTGTGTGTGTGTGTGTGTGTGTGTGTGTGTGTGTAAAGTTGGAGACTCTAACTGGAGACAAATCTAGAAAATGGCCTTAAAATATCTTTTCCTTCCCTATTGAAGACCTTCACAGTTTACAAAGGTTAGCCATCCATCCCTCTAAGATCACTTAGAATTGACATACCTACCTCTCAATTAGGGTTTTACTGCTGTGAGCAGACATCATGACCAAGTCAACTCTTATAAGGACAGCATTTAATTGGGGATTGGTTACAGGTTCAGAAGTTTAGCCCATTATCATCAAGGTGGGAACTTGGCAGCATCCAGGCAAGCCTGGTGCAGGAGCATCTGAGAGCTCTACATCTTCATCTCAAAGAAGCCAGGAGCAGAATGTCCTCACACAGCTAGGAAGAGGGTCTCAAAACCTACCTGTCCAATGACATACTTCCTCCAACAAGGCCATATCTACTATGCTGGGCCAAGCATATTCAAACCAATAGACCTACTTACTCATATTCAACCTGTAAAAGAGTAAAGTCCAAATGTATTGTTCAGTGCTCCAGTCAGAGAATAGATAGGAAGATGAGAAAGAAGAAAATTGTAAGTGGCTGACAGTTATCTAATTTTAAATTATTAATGAAAAATGACACTGAACCTAGAAAAAAAGTTGCATCTTTCAGATGGGCTACAAGACATCATTCCCATAACACTCCTGAGGTCATGACCTATAGGAAGGGCATCATTGTACACAGTCATGTGATCTGTAGAAAGAACATCATTATACACAGTCACATGTGAAGCCAACATGTCTCCGTGATAAGACAGCATTCCATCAGACTATTGTTCTGAGGAAAGACATACAAAGATTATTCTGAAAATTCTAGAAAGACATGACAATCCCACGGACCAGACCAGATAATTGCATCAGTATGTGACCAATGTAGAAGAACATTTGATTCATATAATTTTTTTCTCTGTTCAACACAACTGATCTTTTCTAATTACCATGAGTTGACCCAACAAAGGGCAGAAGAAATGTTTGCTTTTGATGACACATTGTTGTATTTAGAAAAGGCAATTTAGGGGGTTGAATACTGAGAGAAGAAAGCTGGGGACATATACCAGACCCTATTCTTGGCTCCCACTTGGAAAGAATAAGATGTTTGGAGCAATACCACAGGCATCCATCCACTAAATGCCCATGCTTTTTAGTCTACTACAATGTTTTCTACAAATCATACACAAGATGTTCCAAAATGGAAGACCAATTGCCAAATTCATGACAATTTCCTTAAAAATGTTGTTTAGTCACACATGCAATATTGTCGAGAACATCACTCAACTTTTGCCCAGTTTTCTTTTGTAACATTTTTATTTTCTATTTTCTATTTTAATTTATTGCTCTCAGTATATTCTACCTGCAGTTTCCCCTCCCTCCGTTTCTTCCAGGCCTCTCCCACCCACCACCTTGTCACACTCTTCCAATTTCTTCTTTAAAAACCATTAGCAATTCCTGTGTGAAATTCTTCCTACTTTACCTTTAAGGTAGTTTCATTCAACCCATGAGATAAAATGTCAATTTGTTATATAGATAATTTTTTACAACACAAACATCTCACACATTTCAGAAAGATAGGGCAAGAAAATACCCATTTTTATCTTAAGTAGTTATATTCAAAAATAGAAAAATGAAGATATTAAAAGAAAAATGTTCTAAGAAATGGTTAGGACAAAGTACAAAAGAATATCACTTGTGTTTGAGCCCTTGGAATGTCAACAAAGACAAGATTAATACACTAGAAGATATTGCTGGAGAGTCCAAACAGATACCCCATACAACTGGCATATGAGCACTGAAATATTGTTTTCCACTGAGATTGTACATCTGTAGGAATCCAAATACCATCTTGACCTCAGACCCCCCAAAAGAAATGATACTATTTGTGCTCTACCCAGAACAAGATCCATCAAGGAAGATTTCTTGATATAAAAATAGTTTGGAGAGACCTACCAGAAATTCTCATCCACATTGAGCAGTATCTCTGGCTTAGAAACTGAGCAGTTCAAGAAGCTAAACAGAAAAGAATTTAAGAGAACAAGAAGTCCCAAGGGACCTGTGGTTATTTCAATGAAAATGGCCCCCATAGGCTCATAGGGACTGGCAGTATTAGGAGGTGTGGCATTGTTGGAGTATGTATGGCCTCTGTGGAGGAAGTATACCACTAGGAGTAGACTTTGAGGATTCAGAAGCTCAGGTCAAACCCAGTGGCTTATATTCTCTTCCTGCTACATATGGATTCAGATGCAGAACACAGTTACCTCTCTACCACTATGTATGCCTGTGTGACACTATGAGTACTGCCATGAAGATAAATTAAATCCCACAATTGTTTTCTTGGTTATTTTATTTATTTACATTTCAGATGTTATTCCCTTTCCAAGTTTCCCCTCTGCAAGCCTCCTATCCTACTCCCTCCCCCTGCTTCTTTAAGGTTGCTCCCCCCAACTATCCACCCACTCCCACCTCACTTCCCTGGAATTCCACTACACTGGTCATCAAGCCTTCACAAGACCAAGGGCTTCTCCTCCCATTGATGCCAGATAAGGTCATCTTCTGCTACATATGCAGCTGGTTTAGTCCCTAGGAGCTCTGGGGGATCTGGTTGGTTGATAGGGTTGTTCTTTCGATGGGATAGCAGAATTTTAAGCCAGCCCCATTTAAAGTATTTGTTTATAAGAGTTGCCATGGCCATGTTGTCTCTTCACAATAAGAGGAATCCTAACTAAGATAGAACCTCAAGAATTTTAGTGCAGAAAAAATATGCCTTATGGTTATAACCAATAACATAGTGAGTATTTAAAATTTTTGAGCCAAATAGTAGAAATAAAATCAGCAGTGGTTATTTAAAAATATTGAGTTGAAGTTTAGAGAGCGGTTGAGATAAATTAATGGTTGTCATAATATATCAGCAAGAAATTCCAGTTATATTTAATACATGTTTTGTGGCTGATGTCTGCAAGGTTAATGATAGCCTTCCAGAATACAGAGATTTGTATGTTTGAGCTTCAAGGGTCTTGAAAGCCCTCCTAAAGGCCCTAACTTTACAGAGGCAGAATACAAAGTATAGGGATAAAACATTTCAATAAGATCACATATCTAGATAATAATTCAACTAACTTTGCAGCAAAAAGTGATGATTCTTCACTCTAGACCAATATTTTCCTGGTCCTGAGGCACATAACCAACTCAGATGCTACTAACACACATAGACACAAACACACACACACACACACACACACACACACACACACACACCACCTCTTAAAGTTGAAAATTCTTGGGAGGTATGTGGCTGACTTAAATGGTGAGTTTCATGTATCAGCTTAACTGAGATAAAGAGTAGCTGGCTTGTATTTTTGTTTGTTTTATTTTGTTGTTGTTCTGGATACGTTTATGAAGACATAAACAGAAGAAACTAGCATTTGAACTGAATTATGGAGCTCCACCCTTAACAACATGAACAGTTAATATCTAATCTATTGTGCCCTGAATAAAACCAAACATGTAGAAGATGAGTGAATTCTCTTTCCTTTCTTGATTGATACTTTCATATTCTTCTGCTTTCAGACTTCAGAATCTCTGCTTTGTTTGTTTGTTTGATGGGTTGGTTGGTTGGTTTTTTGGTTGATTCCTTTTCTGATCTCAGGAATCTGTGACTTAAACTAGAGCCCACACTATTTTAGATTTTTTTCTCGCACTTTATGGTTTTCAGACCTTGGACTGTGAGTTAACCATCAGCTCCCCTAGTTCTCATGTCTTTGGGTTTGAGCTCCATAGCACCCTTGCTTTTGTTTGCCACACTATAGATAGACTATCATGGAGCTCCAATAATCTTGTGGGCCATATATTAAAGCATGTATAACTCAATTTTTATATATCCTTTTTATATTTTTTCTCTGCACAACCTTGACCAATAAAGATTTTCAAAGGAAAGTTCTAAATGAACAGAAGTATTAAGATATTAGAAAAGGCTGATTTAGTTAGGGTTTTCATTGCTGTAAAGAGACATCAGTATCAAGGCAAAAACCATAAAACTGGATGAGATTGAGTATATTAGTCATAGTAAGAAAAAATTTTGTGTTTAATAGTACATAATAAGAAAGGGAGCTAGAATTCTTTTGGGATGTTGGTTAGAATATGGATTAAGATAGTTCAGCTATGAGAAAATCAGAAATGTTCAATCACCCTCTGCTTATCATAGAGCAGTAAGTTCAGAGAATTAATAACATTGGAGCATCAGAGCACATTTGTCATTTAAGATTTACTCACATCCATGGGGAAAGTTTCAAAGATGTACCATTTACCATTACATTAATGGATATATTTGGAGGGATCCAAGTGTAGAGAAAATATCTTGCACTGTATAAAAGCATCACCTGTCATTAAAAAGCCTACGTCCAATGAGTTGATCAGGATTAGAAGGTAGGACATCTGGTGGAGGGGAAGTGGGAGAGATTCTGTGGGGCACAAGTTATTTGTTGGAACAATGATGAAGATATTTGCATGAAACTGAGGACTAGGTAACAATCCATGTGACATTTATAGAATAAAATATATGGGTTATCTGGGCTCATAGGGGACCATAGAGACTGAACTACCAACCAGGAAGCATACATGGGACTGACCTAAGTCCTCGACACTTGGTAACACTTGTAGCTTGGTTTAGGACTTCTAAGCAGAAGAGGCTCTCTCTGACTCTGTTGCATGTCTTTGGGACCCTTGTTCTACTGAGCTGCCCCGTCTAGCCTCAGTAGGAGGTTTCTAGTGTTACTGCAGCTTGATATGCCAGAACTGGTAGATAGTCATGTGACACCTCCCTTTTTCTGAAGAGAAATTGGGAAGTAGTGAATGGGGATGTAGGAAAAGAAAGGAGAGAAGGGAGGGAAAACTGTAGTTGATATGTAAAGGAAATCAATCAATCAATTAATTATTAAAAATCTGATGATCATTTTAAATAATATATATACATATATATATATATTTGAATAATGAACTAGTCAGGGAATAATCCATAGCTTTCGTCCAAGGTATTTATTCATAATAACTCAATCTCGAAGTCATTATTTTGGTGAACTTGAGTGTGAATGGTAAGCCCACGGTTACATCCAAGTTCTGTGGTTGTTTGTTATGGACGCATCTGTATGTTAAAAACCACAGTCACACTATTGGAAAATCTAAATAAAATGGACCCCAAGGTGGCAGAATCTATATGGTAGCACTCAATTATGAGAGTCTAGATGAGCTTGGTTACTGTAAGAATATCAGAATCAAGGTACCAGAAAGAATAGTCTAACTTCCCCATATGTGGTATTGGCCAGTGAATCACAGTGTTTATAAGTATAAAATAGACTACATATCTACTCAAGATCTATAGAAGCAGAAAACTCAACAAAAATAATGTTTAAAAGTCATAATATCTAGACTTGTGTTATTTTGCTGATTCTTAATGTTTTGAATGAGAGGAAGCTAGGTTCCCTCAAGGAAGGATTCTTCCACAGCAACAAAATCTTATATAGTAAGAATTGTGGCTTGTAGTATCATAACTGTATGTCAAAGAGGAACAAAAAGCAATCACACTATTTAGAAACACTATGCATGAGTTCTAGACTGTATTGACTCCAGGAAACCTAAAATGGCATTCAGGTCAGAGTAGATATTTACAGAAGTTGTAAGCTATTAATAGAATTTGGCGTGGATTGAATAGAATGTAGGAGAATTTTAACCATGCAACACAGCTGCTCTGGCAAGAGATCATATCCAAAGTCCTAGGCTCCTGTGACCTAGCCACACACCTTTAATCCCTTTGGCTTGAATATAGACACACCACCCTTAGTACACACCTTTAATCCCTAAGGGCAATTTAGTGAGTGCAGTTGAATTGAGGTTAGGCAATGCGGTAGAGTTCAGTTGAGTCTCTCTAGTGTTAATATTAACATGCTTTCAGTCACACACAAATATTTTTATTATGTGAGTTGATATTATGTCCATTTGTATTTAGAGTTTAAATATTATTTAAAGAATGCCAGATTTCCCAAAGCTCTGAGGGACTAAACCACCAGCCAGAGTACACAGGGGTATCCGTGAGAGATACCCATGGCTCCAGGTGGAGATAGAGCAGAGGATTGCCTTATCTGGCACCACTGGAAAGGTAGCATCTTAGTCCTGTGGAGGCTTGATGAGCCAGTGTAAGGGAATGCTAGGCAGCTGAGGCAGGAGTGGATAGGCAGGTGGGGGAGCACCTTCATGGAGGCGGGGGTGGGGGGAGGAGGAGGGGATATGAGCTTGTGGAGAGAAAACTGGGAGGGGGAAAACAATTGAAATGCAAATAAATAAAAAACATAATAATAAAATAGCCAATAAAAAAGAAAAAAAAAGGAAACAGGCTTAGAAAACCAAGGGAAGACAGGCAGTAAGCAGCACTACTCCCTGGCCACTGTATCAGCTTCTTCCTCCAGGATCCGGCCTCATTTGAGTTACTGCTCTGAGTTCTTTGATGATAAGCAGCAATGTATAAGTTTAAGCTGAATAAATCCTCCCCACTCCCCCAAAAAAGAATGCCTATGAATGACAAACTCTAATGGATTTGTGCTGATGAACTACAGTGTAAACATGATTTGATTAAGGGAAACCCCTCTGCCTGGTAAAACAATACCTCTTGGTATATCTACGACAGTGTAGGTATTTCCCTAAAAGAGATGACCATTTCAGCCAGCAGATAAGCAAAAAAGATCTAATCTTACTACTATAGATAGCATCATGGAGCTGTTAAAGGCCTTGAGAGAATTAAAAGGTGAAGAAAAAAAGTACGTTTTCATTTTCCTTGAGCTCAGACATCTTCTTGTCTAAGTGATCACAGGTCCTGGTTCTTACAACTTCAGACCTTGGAACTTACAGCAAAGTGTGCTGCTATCTCTCAGGCCTTTGATCTCAAATTGGGATTTACATCATCAGCTAATTATGCAGTCTGGCCCACAGGTGAATTACTCCACTAAATTTGTTCCTTGTTCATGTTACAGAGAAAAGACTTCTCAATTTCCATAATGTTGCAAGCCAGAACCAAAAATAAATCTTTGGCATATATACGTGTGTGTGTGTGTGTGTGTGTGTGTGTGTGTGTGTGTGTGTGTGTGTGTGTATCAAGGTACTGGAAAGAATGGTCTAACTTCTCCATATGTGGTGTTGGCCAGTGAATCACAGTGTTTGTAAGTGTAAAATAGACTACATATCTACTCAAGATCTATAGAAGCAGAAAACATAACAAAAACATTATTTAAGAGTGAGAATACCTAGATTTGTGTCATTTTTTTGCTGATCCCCAATACTTTGAATGAGAGGAGGCTAGGTCCCCTCAAGGAAGGATACTTCCACAGCACCAATAGATATAGATACAGGTATAGATACAGACAGACAGACAGACAGACAGACAGACAGACAGATAGAGTTAGAAGCTGAATATAGATATAGATCAGTGGATACAACTTGTTCTGTTCCTTTGAGGAAAACATACTTGAAAATTGCTAACTCATTTAGTGATTCTTGGGATTCTTTTTTTTCATCTTTATTAAATTGGATATTTCTTATTTACAGTTCAAATGTAATTCCATTTCCCTGCTTCCAGGCCAACATCCCACTAACCCCTTCCCCTCCCCTTCTTATGAATGTTCCCCTCCCCATCCTCCCACCATTACCGCCCTCCCCCGCAAGAATTCTGTTCACTAGGGTTCCAGCCAAGGCAGGACCAAGGGCTTCCCCTTCCATTGGTGCCCTTACTAGGCTATGCATTGCTACCTATGCAGTTGGAACCCAGAGTTGGTCCATGTATAGCCTTTGGGGAGTGACTTAGACCCTGGAAGCTCTGGTTGGTTGTCATTGTTCATATGGGGTGTCAAGCCCCTTCAGCTCTTTCAGTCCATTCTCTGATTCCTTCAACAGGGATCCCATTCTCAACTCAATGGTTTGCTGCTGGCATTTGCCTATGTATTTGCCATATTCTGGCTGTGTCTCTCAGGAGAGATATACATCAGATTCCTGTCAGCCTGCACTTCTTTGCTTCGTCCATCTTATCTAGTTTGGTGGCTGTAAAGGTATGGGCCACATGTGGGGCAGGCTCTGAATGGGTGTTCCTTCAGTCTCTGTTCTAAACTTTGCCTCCATATCCCCTTCTAAGGGTATTCTTGTTCCCCATTTAAAGACACAGTGAAGCATTCGTATTTTGGTCGTCCTTTTTGAGTTTCACGTGTTCTGTGCATCAAGGGTAATTCAAGCATTTCAACTAATATCCACTGATCAATGAGTGCATACCATGTGTTTTTCTGTGATTGGGTTTCCTCACTCAGGATGATATTTTCCAGTTCCATCCATTTGCCTATGAATTTCATAAAGTCATTGTTTTTGATAGCTGAGTAATATTCCATTGTGTAGATGTACCACATTTTCTCTACCAATTCCTCTGTTGAAGGGCATCTGGGTTCTTTCCAGATTCTGGCTATTATAAAAAGGCTGGTATGAACATAATGGAGCTAGAGTCTTTGTTATGTGTTGGGGCATCTTTTGGGTATATGCCCAAGAAAGGTATAGATGTGTCCTCAGGTAGTTCAATGTTCAATTTGCTGAGAAACCTCCAGACTAATTTCCAGAATGGTTGTACCAGTCTGCAATCCCACCAAAAATGAAGGAGTGTTCTTCTTTCTCCACATCCTCGCCAGCATTTGCTGAAACCTGAGTTTTTTAACTTAGCCGTTCTCACTGGTGTGAGGTGAAATCTCAGGGTTGTTTTGATTTGCATTTCCCTTATGACTAAAGATGTTGAACAATTTTTAGGTGCTTCTCAGCCATTTGGCATTCCTCAGCTGTGAATTCTTTGTTTAACTCTGAACCCCATTTTTATTAGGGTAATTTGTCCCCCTGCAGTCTAACTTCTTGAGTTCCTTGTATATTTTGGATATAAGCCATTTATCAGTTGTAGGATTGGTAAAGATCTTTTCCCAATCTGTTAGTTGCTGTTTTGTCCTAATAACAGTGTCTTTGCCTTACAGAAGCTTTGCAGTTTTATGAGATCCCATTTGTCCATTCTTGATCTTAGAGCATAAGCCATTGGTGTTTTGTTCAGGAAAATTTTTCCAGTACCCATGTGCTCGAGATTCTTCCCCGCTTTTTCTTCTAGTAGTTTGAGGGTATCAGGTTTTATGTGGAGGTCCTTGATCCACTTGGACTTAAGCTTTGTACATGGTGATAAGAATGGATCAATCTGCATTCTTCTACATGCTGACCTCCAGTTGAACCAGCACCATTTGCTGAAAATGCTATCTTTTTTTCCATTGGATGGTTTTGGCTCCTTTGTCATAAATCAAGTGACCATAGGTGTGTGGGTTTATTTCTGGGTCTCAAATTCTATTCCACTGGTCTATCTGCCTGTCTCTGTACCAATACCATGCAGTTTTTATCACTATTGCTCTGTAATACTGCTTGAGTTTAGGGATAGTGATTCCTCCGGAAGTCCTTTTATTGTCGAAGGTAGTTTTAGTTATCCTGGGTTTTTTGTTATTCCAGATGAATTTGCAAATTGTTCTGTCTAACTCTACTAAGAACTAGATTGGAATTTTGATGGGGATTGCATTGAATCTGTAGATCGCTTTTGGTAAAATGGCCATTTTTACTATATTAATCCTACTAATCCAAGAGCATGGGAGATCTTTCCATGTTCTGTGGTCTTCTTCAATTTCTTTCTTCAGAGGCTTGAAGTTCTAATCATACAGATCTTTCACTTGCTTGGTTAAAGTCACACCGAGGTATTTTATATTATTTGGGACTATTATGAAGGGTGTCTGTTCCCTAGTCTCTTTCTCAGCTTGTTTCTCTTTTGTGTAGAGGAAGGCTACTGATTTATTTGAGTTAATTTTATACCCAGTCACTTTACTGATGGTGTTTGTCACTTTTAGTAGTTCTCTGGAAGGACTTTTGGGATCACTTAAATATACTATCATATCATCTGCATATCATATACTGCATATCATCTGACTTCTTCCTTTCTAATTTGTTCGCTTTAATCTCTTTTTGTTTTCTGATTGCTCTGGCTAGGACTTCAAGAACTATGTAGAATAAGTAGGGAGAGAGTGGGCAGACCTGTCTAGTCCCTGATTTTAGTGGGATTGCTTCAAGTTTCTCTCCATTTAGTTTAATGTTACCTACTGGTTTGCTGTATATGGCTTTAACTATTTTTAGGTATGGGCCTGGAATTCCTGTTCTTTCCAGGACTTTTATCCTGAAGGGGTGTTGAAATTTGTCAAATGCTTTCTCAGCATCTAATGAAATGATCATGTGGTTTTTATCTGTCAGTTTGTTTATATAGTGGATTAAGGTGATGGTTTTCCCTATATTAAACCATCTCTGCATCCCTGTATCCCTGGAATGAAGCCTACTTGATCATGATGGATGATCATTTTGATGTGTTCTTGGATTCAGCTTGCAAGAATTTGACTGAGTATTTTTGCATCAGTATTCATAAGAGAAATTGGTCTGAAGTTCTCTTTCTTTGTTGGATCTTTGTGTTGTTTGGATATAAGAGTAATTCTGGCTTCATAGAAGGAATTCGGTAGTGCTCCATTTGTTTCAATTTTGGAATAGTTTGGATAGTATTGGTATGAGGTCTTCTATGAAGATCTGAGAGAATTCTGAACTGAACCCATCCGGACCTGGGCTCTTTTTGGTTGGGAGACTTCTAATGACAGCCTCTATTTCTTTAGGAGTTATGGGGTTGTTGAAGTGGTTTATCTATTCCTGATTTAAGTTTGGTAACTGGTATCTGTCCGGGAAGTTGTCCATTTCCTCCAGATTTTCAAGTTTTGTTGAATATAGACTTTTGCATTAGGATCCGATGAGTTTTTGAATTTCCTCTGATTCTGTAGTTATGTCTCTCTTTACATTTCTGATTTTGTTTATTTGGAAACACTCTTTGTGTCCTCTGCTTAGTCTGGATAAGGGTTGATCTATCTTGTTGATTTTCTCAGAGAACCAGTTTTTGGTTCTGTTGATTCTTTGTATAGTCCTTTTTGTTTCTACTTGGTTGATTTCAGCTCTGAGTTCGATTATTTTTTGCCTGCTACTCCACCTGGGTGTATTTGCTTTTGTTGTGTCCCGTAAGTTTGGGTATGTTGGACATTCATTTTCATTAAATTCTAAGAAGGCTTTAATTTCTTTCTTGATTTCTTCCTTGACCAGGTTATCATTGAGTACAGCATTGTTCAACTTCCATGTATATATGGGTGTTCTTTCCTTATTGTTATTAAAGACCAGCTTTAGCCCGTCGTGGTCTGATAGGATGCATGGGATTATTTCTATCTTTCTGTATCTGTTGAGGCCTGCTTTATGACCGATTATGTGGTTAATTTTGGAGAAAGTACCATGAGGTGCTGAGAAGAATGTATATCCTTTTATTTTAGGATAGAATGTTCTATAAATATCTATTAAATCCATTTGGTTCATGATTTCTCTTAGTCTATCTATGTCTCTGTTTAATTTCTGTTTCCATGATCTGTCCATTGAGGAGAATGGGGTGTTGAAATCTCCTACTATTATTGTGTGAGGTGCAATGGGTGCTTTGAGCTTTAGTAAGGTTTCTTTTATGTATGTAGGTGCCCCTGTATTTGGAGCATAGATTGAGAGTTCATCTTGCTTTATTTTTCCTTTGATGAATATGAAGTGTCCTTCCTTATCTTTTTTGATTGAAAATTGATTTTATTTGATATTAGAATGGCTACTCCAGCTTGCTTCTTCTGATCATTTGCTTGGAAAATTGTTTTCCAGCCTTTCACTCTGAGGTAGTGTCTTTCTTTGCCTCTGAGGTGTGTTTCATGTAGGCAGCAAAATGCTGGGACCTCGTAACAAACATATCCATTTTGTTAATCTGTGTCTTTTTATTGGGGAATTGAGTCCATTGATGTTGAGAGATATTAAGGAATAGTGATTGTTGCTTCCTGTTATCTTCGTATTTGGAGACAAGATTATGTTTGTGTGCTTGTCTTCTCTTTGTTTTGTTGCAAAACGATTAGTTCCTTGCTTTTTCTAGGGTGTAGCTTACCTCCTTGTGATGGGCTTTACCATTTATTATCCTTTGTAGGACTGGATTTGTAGAAAGATATTGTGTGAATTTGGTTTTGTCATGGAATATCTTGGTTTCTCCATCTACGTAAATCAAAAGTTTTACTGGATAGAGTAACCTGAGCTGGCATTTGTGCTCTCTTAGGGTCTGTATGACATCTGTCTAGGATCTTCTGGCTTTCATATTCTCTTGTGAGAAATCTGGTGTAATTCTTTTTGGTCTGCCTCTTTATGTCACTTGACCTTTTTTTTTTTTACTGCTTTTAATATTCTTTCTTTGTTTTGTGCATTTGGTGTTTTAACTATTATGTGACAGGAGGAATTTCTCTTCTGGTCCAATGTATTTGGAGCTCTGTAGGCTTCTTGTATGTTTATGGGCATCTCTTTCTTTAGATTAGGAAAGTTTTCTTCTATGATTTTGTGCAAGATTTTTTCTGGTCCTTTGAGTTGGGGGTCTTCCCTCTCTTCTATACCTATTTTCCTTAGGTTTGATCTTCTCATAGTGTCCTGGATTTCCTGCATGTTTTGGGCCAGTAGTTTTTCCATTTTCCATTATCTTTGACAGTTTTGTCGATGATTTCTCTGGAATCTTCTGCTCCCGAGATTTTTTTCTTCTAATTCTTGTATTCTGTTGGTGAGGCTTGAATCTACAGTTCCTTGTCTCTTCCTTTGGTTTTCTATATCCAAGATTGTCTCCCTTTGTGCTTTCTTTATTGTTCCTATTTCCATTTTCAATTCCTTCACCTGATTGATCCTGTTTTCCTGTAATTCTTTCAGGGATTTTTGTGTTTCTTCTCTAAGGGCTTCTATTTGTTTTCTTGTGTTTTCCTGCATTTCTCTAAGGGAGTTCTTTATGTCTTTCTTAAAGTCCTCCATCATCATGATCAAATTGATTTTAAATCTAGATCTTGCTTTTCTGGTGTGTTTGGATATTCAGTGTTTGCTTTCGTGGGAGAATTGGGCTCCAATGATGCCATGTAGTCTTGGTTTCAGTTGCTTGGGTTCCTGTGCTTGTCTCTCGACATTAGGTTGTCTCTGGTGTTACCTTGTTTTGCTATTTCTGACAGTGGCTTGACCATCCTATAGGCCTGTGTGTCAGGAGTGCTGTAGACCTGTTTTCCTGCTTTCTTTCATCCAGTTATGGGAACAGGGTGTTCTGCTTTCAGGCCTGTAGTCGTTCCTGTCCACTGACTTTCAGCTGTCCCTGTGGGTGGGAACCAGAAGGGCCTGCCCCTATTTCTCCTGGGTCCCTGTGCACAGGAGGTCCAGATGGTGCTAGGTGTTTTCCTCTAGAGTCAGAAATGTGGGCAGAGAGTAGTCTCCTCTGGTTTCCCAGGCGTGTCTGCCCCTCTGAAGGTCTAGCTCTCCCTCCCACGGGGTTGGCTGCAGGGGGTTGTTTGACCTGGTCTGTTCAGATCCGGGCCCAGTCTGGACCGCAGGGCTTCTACAGCTTGACTGTCCCTATCTTCCTGTTCCCTATACAGTTTCCTCTTGGGCCAGGGATGTGGGCAACGGTGGGCAGGAGAGGCAGTGTCTCCTGCCCTGCAGTCTCAGGATTGCCCACATGTCTGGGTGATCAGTTCCCTCCCATGAGGTTTGGGAGCAGGGAGCTGTGGGTGATTCTTGTAGATCGCTCCTGAGAGACACAGCCAGAATACAGCAAATACAGAGGCGAATACCAGCAGCAAACCACTGAACTGAGAATAGGACCCCCATTGAAGGAATCAGAGAAAGAACTGGAAGAGCTTGAAGGGGCTCGAGACCCCATATGTACAACAATGCCAAGCAACCAGAGCTTCCAGGGACTAAGCCACTACCTAAAGACTATACATGGACTGACCCTGGACTCTGACCTCATAAGTAGCAATGAATATCCTAGTAAGAGCACCAGTGGAAGGGGAAGGCCTGGGTCCTGCTAAGACTGAACCCCCAGTGAACTAGACTGTTGGGGGGAGGGGGACAATGGGGGGCGGGTGGGGAGGGGAACACCGATAAGAAAGGGGAGGGGGGAGGGGGATGTTTGCCCGGAAACTGGGAAAGGGAATAACACTCGAAATGTATATAAGAAATACTCAAGTTAATAAAAAAAAAAAGTCTATGTAAGCAATATTCTACACAAGCTTCATCCCTTAGAAATCTGTATTCATGCAAATTCTCTATAGTTCATTTCTCCTAAGATAGTTTCAGGTTTAAATAGAAAATCACCAGATAAGCTCATGTGGATATCATAGACTAATACTGCTAAGTTTCAACCCATGGGATAATTTAAAAGAAAATTAAATTTCTGATCAATGGACTGAAGTTATGGCTCAGTTTGTAATCAGCAGTTCTTTTTGCCTTTCTTATATTGACCCTTAAATGTATGTTTTTAGGATAATGTAGAAAGGATTTGCTCTAACTTTATTCTTAATACAGTTTTATGTATTTTTCATAAGCATAGTTTGATGTTGTTAGAATTAGAGAATAAGGAATAATTTCTTCAGTGCTCCATAGAAAATGTTGAGTCTTAAAGAATTTGCATAACCTGAAGCAATTGCCTTCCATGAATAACTATATAACTAGCTCCCATATAGAGTAGCTTATAGCAACTTTGAATAGATTTTTACTAAATTGAGGGACTTCTGTCATTTATCTTAATTTTAAGACTGCTTGCAATATAAAAAGTCTAAACAAAGCAACAAGATAGTGAATACTGCTAAGACCAGGTCAAAGGGAAATTCTTGAGCAAATAACTTATTCATATGAACTAACAGAGGAAAATAAATCACAGATGGACCATTAAACTCTGTGAATGAGTAATGAAAAGATGTTTATTTGTAGTTTCATTTAGTAATTCTCACTAAAAGTCAACTTTAGAAGTACTAATTTCTATGGGCACTGAGGACGATATTTTATTTGCTAATTCTGAGAAGATGTTCCTAACATTTTAAATTCCCAGCATTCTTCCTGGCATTAATAAGTCACACATGCATGTTTAAAATATAATCTTATTAACTCAGAGCTATTGTTTTACCCCACTAGCAAGGCAGTTCAAATTCACCCACTTCAACTTAATCCTGATTTCATATCTACTGGCCCAAAATTTTTAAATGTTATATAATATCAAAGCTCAGTCTTTTGGTCTCTTTTATGTCTAAACCCACCGTTTTGTCTCTTATAAAAGTACCAAACACCATATGTACTCTGATTGCTAATACATTTGTACCTCCAGATAAAAAGATCTCACTTGGAAATTCCTATCTTTTATATTTAAACTCCTAGTCAATGGTTTTATTTGCATGAAAAGAAAGAAAGAGAAAAACCTGATCACTTCTAAAACTAAATGGACACAAACAAGTCTGTACTTAGACCTCCTCTTCTTGTTCAAGTCAGTTTTTGTTTTATTTGTCACATTCAGTCTAAGTGGAAGTTGAGTTTGTTCTGTTATCAAAACAAGTCTAGATCTTAGTATAAACTCATTATATACAAGTAAATATAATAGGATTTAGAATGACCAGGAGAAATACATTCTGGATATCTGTGTGATGGCATTTCCAGAGTTTAACTGAGGTGAGAAGACACATCCTGAATGCGAGGCACCATTCCATTGTGGGGCAGTAGACTGTGCCACCAGACAGAAGAACTGGTAAGGTTGTAGCAAGTTCAGAACCCCAGTAAATATCATAATTGAGAATGGCAAGAGCTCAAGTTAGCTCCTGACCAGGTTTCTGTCCTGGAGCACATGACCACAACACCCCACTTAGAGGATCATGACAATTGGTCACAGTAGCATAAAAAACTAAAGTACTCCATGCTTATGAGTTATCTAGATAGGCCTCAAGCCTTTAGCAAATGAACTTTTTCTGGGTATCCTTTCATACAAAAGGTATTTAATCTCTGGTTTACTCTGAGTTAGAGGTATTCATCCTCTTCTGCCATGAATGAAAAAACAGTTTAAACAATGCCAACCAACCAGAGCTTCCAGGGACTAAGCCAGGGAAAGGGAATAGCAATCGAATGTAAATAAGAAATACCCAAGTTAATAAAGATGAAAAATATATATATACAACACACACACACACACACACACACACACACACACACACAAACCAGTTTAGATAAGCAAGGATTTCCCTCTTCATCAAGGACCTCTTTCAGTCCCTCTGCACTTTTGGCACTCACTCAAAGCTAAGATGGATCCACCCCCTAACTGAACCCCAGGTTCGTCAAGGGTGTGTCGACTCCTGCTCCCAACTTCTCAAGGTAGTGTCCTTGGGTTTACATTTTTGACTTCTGGAACTAAGACAGTTTGTTACAAAACATAAGAAATTAACATGCTTGGATTAGGAACATGACCCAGTTCCTAACTTTGCCTCCTGAAAGCATAGAAGCAGTGGTACTCCAGGAAGTATATTGTCTAGTGTTCAAAAGCACTTTCAGCTTCTAAATATTAGAAGATAATAGACTTCCTTGGGAAAATGGCTCATTCACCAGACGAGCCATGAGTATAACCCTAAACAATAGGAAAGTGCTCAGTAAAGCTATTACACTGACTCAGAGCTTCTATTGATATCATTCTGCAATAGTCATTGCTTAGTCTCAAGTTCTACTTTCACTCTCTCCTGCCTTCACTCTCCAGACTCACAATGTCTGTGTCTTCTTACCTTTCCAATAACATAGAGATGCATTTGCTTAAAGGGCTTTTAGCAGTGATGTTTTCACTGCCTAAAGCACATTCCAAGGTATCTGCTTGGCCATTCCCTTACCTCTGTTAGGTTTATAGACCTTTCCAAGTACAAAATTTCACATTGCAATTCGATCAGGCCCCTGCAGTCAGAATAAACAACTACAATTCAGATCACATTGACTTACTACTGCCCCTAGGAGCAGTAGGAAGGAGGAGAAGGTGGGAGGAAGCAGAAGAGGAGGAGGAAGAGGAAAAAGAGGAAGGGGAGAAAGAGAAAGGGGAGGAGGAGGAAGAGGAAGGGGAGAAAAAGAAAGGGGGAGGAGGAGGACGAAGAAGAAGAAGAGGAAGAAGAAGAAGGAGGAGGAGGAGAAGGAGAAGGTGGAGGAAGAGGAGGAGGAGGAGGAGGAGGAGGAGAAGGAGTAGAAGAAGAAGAAGAAGAAGAAGAAGAAGAAGAAGAAGAAGAAGAAGAAGAGAAGAAGAAGAAGAGAAGAAGAAGAAGAAGAAGAAGAAGAAGAAGAAGAAGAAGAAGAAGAAGAAGAAGAAGAAGAAGAAGAAGAAGAAGAAGAAACCTGTCATAGGATAAGGCACACATCTCAATAAGATACAAATGATATCACACCAGCCCAGTTCACTCTGTAAGAGTCATGGGCTATGTGACATCCATATACATAAGTGTGGATTTAACAATCAACACATGTTCCGCAGCCATCAGAGGGGAAAAAAAGGAATGTATTGTACTTCAGAAGATATACACTCAGAACATTATGCTAGCAGACTAAACCCTGTTGATCCTTTATATTAATAAGTAGTATTTTAAATACATACATAGTTTTTCACATATATGGAGATTTCAAAAGTAGGAATATTGGGTCACACTGAGCTCAAGTTCATGCTTCCCAAAAATCTCTGAAAATTAAGGGGCTTTCTGCTTGGAATGGTGGCACAATATAGAGTCAAATTTCTACCAGGTAGGTTTTGCTTTTTGGTCTGTACCTGGAGACACTTGAATGTATCACCAAAGAGAGAACAAACGCTTCAGAAAAGAGTGAGTCAGATTAAGCTCTAAAAGTTGGTCAATTTCATATATAAACTTTAAATTTTCGATGTAGTTTATGTTTGAAAATGCATAGTTATAGATAACTTTAATGACTGAATATAAAAGCATGAATTTAAAACTATATGTGAGAATCTTGCTTAGCAAACAGTAACAATAACCAGAAAAAAAAAACCTTAGTCCTTAGAATCGCATCCCTTTGTCCCAGCCTCTAACTTCAACAGGCACTTCCTGGGAACCATAGCAAGTAGATGATCTTCAGACCTTCCCTCTTCCTCCTCTCCTCCAAATCCAATCCCTCAGTCTTATCCACAGCTCTGTACAGACCACCTACAACAACTGTCTATATTCTTCCCCCCACTCCACCCATGTGCAGAATATCAGACACAATTTCTCCTAAAGCCACCCCAGCCAGGAAAGATCTCAGAGCACTCTCTACCAGGCAACCCTAACCCATTACAGTCTCCTAAAAACCAGAGAGCAAGAAGAATGAAGGAAAGGAACAGCCTCCCAACAAAGACAAGACCAGATGCCAGCACCTAGAATTACAATTGTCCCAAACCCAGAACCTTAGATGCCAGCAAAAAGCAATCAATGACAGCCAGGACAAAGCATCACCACTGTAGCCCAGCCACCCTACCACAGCAGGCCCTGAGAAATGTAGTATAGTTGAAGCATAAGACAAGGACTTTAAAACAGCTATTATGGCTGTGTTGGAAGTCCTTAAAGAAGAAATGCATAAAGCCATTGAAGAAATATCTGAAAACATAAACAGTGAAAGAAATGAAGAAAACAGTTCAAGACTTGTCAGTGCAACAGCATCAAAAACTACATAATATCTTGTGGTAACTCTAGCCGAGCAAGGGAAAGACTTGCATTATAAAAAACTTGTAAGACTTTAAAGGGAATATCAGAAGATGGAAATATCTCCCATGCTCATTAATTGATAGGATTAATATAATCAAAATGACCATCTTACCAAAAGCAAGGTACAGATTCAGTTAAATCCCCATCAAGTTCCAAGAAAATTCTTCACAGAACTTGAAAGAATACATTTTCAGCTTCAAATTGAAACACACATAAAGACAAAACAAACAAACAAACAAACAAAAAATAAGATAGCTAAAAGAGTCCGCATGATAAAAGAACTGCCGGAGCTATCGCCACCTCATACCTTGAACTGTACTACAGAGCAGGTCTAGTAACAGTAATAAAAACAGCACGGTATTGGAAGAAAAAAACAGATATGTCGGTCAGTAGACTAGAACCACAGACCCAGAAATATGCCCATACATTATGGACACCTGTTTTTTTTTTTTTAATAAAGAAACCAGAAATGCCTACTGGCAAATTCTTCAAAAGCTGTTCTGGTTAATTATATGACTTCATGTGAAAGAATGCATATATATCCACACTTTTCATCCTGCACAACACTCAATTAACTATAAATGGATCAAAGAACTCAACATCAAGACATGTACGCTGAACCTGATAAAGAAATTGAGAGATAGCCTTTAACTCATTAGCACAGGTGAAGACTTTTTGAACAGGAACCTGATTAACACAGATACTGGAGTCAATAATTAGTAATTGGAATGTCATAAAACTGAAAAAACTTTCATACAGAAAAAAAATCATTTAGACAAAGTGGCAGGTTACAGAATTGAAAAAGGTTTTTACCAATCACATTGAATAGAGTGGAAATATACATATAAAGAATTCAACAAACTGTATATGAAGAAATCAAATAACCCAATTTTTAAAATGAGGTACAGACATAAACAGAAACTTCTCAGAAACAAGAAGTGTTCAACATCCTGAATCGAGAAATGAAAATTAAAACTAGGTTGAGATTTCATCTTATACCAATCACAGTGACTAAGATCAATAAAACAAAGCACACCTCATGCTGGCAGGAATGTGGTGTAAGGGGAACAATCATCCATTGCTAACGGGAGTACAAATCTGTAGAACCACTATAAAAACCAATGTGACTGTTCAATGGGAAAGTGGGAACAGATCTACTTCAAGATGCAGCTATAGACATCTTAGGCATAGACTTAAAAGATACGTCATCCTATTCCAGAGACATCTGCTCAACCATGTTCATTTCCCTCTAGTCACAATAGCCAGAAAAACATGGTATATCTACACAATGTAGTATTACTTAGCCTTTAAAAAATGAAACTCACTGTTAAAGGGATGGACTATAAAAAAACTCATCATGAGTGAGATAATTCAGACCCAGAAAGACAAATATAATAAATATTCACTAATATAGATTTTACCTATAAGTCATTGATAAGTGAACTATGATCTACATAAAGAGGTTAGATAGAGAGTAAGGGGACTATTGGGGATAGATGCATCTCCCTAGGAATTATAAACAGAATTGATAGTTTTGGATAGACATGGGAGGACAGACTGGAATGGACAGATCAAACTGGGGGGGAGGGGCAAGAGAAGAAATAAGGGAGAAATAGCTAAAACTAAGGGACATTTGGGGATTCATATGGAAAAATATATTAGAAACTTGCACATATATTTACATATTAAGTTTTCATACATATTTAAACTTTCATGTATATTTATATATGAAGTTTTCATATATATATATGAAAGTTCTCTAAATAAAATCACAAAATTAGAAATGAGACAGCACCCCAATTGGATATTTCTTATCACCAAATAAGGCTTCCAATACAAGGAATGAATTATATCTAATTAAGTTGTTGTCCAAAGTGATGGGAACCCTCAAACAATACAGACTATTGTTAAAAAAAATTGCAGGCCCTATTGATGAAGACAACAACTATACTACTCATTAAACATGAGGATTTGAGTGGTGACTCTCTTGAGCCTTCATTTATATGGATTCATAGGACTGAATAAGTATTGGTATGCATTCATGGTACTGGAAAGTGGTCTTCATGCTATCAAAGAGCAATGTAAGCGTCAACTCAACAACAAACCCTTAAGAGCTAAACCTTCAGAGAGGCAGACAAGCCTGGGAAACCAGAAGAGACTGCTCCCTGCACACACATCTCAGACGCCAGAGGAAAAAACCAAAGACCATCTGGAACCCTGGTGCACTGAAGCTCCCGGAAGGGGCGACACAGATCTTCCTGGTTGCTGCCGCTGTAGAGAGCCCCTGGGCAGCACCCCACGAGCGAACCTGAGCCTCGGGACCACAGGTAAGACCAAATTTTCTGCTGCAAGAAAGCTGCCTGGTGAACTCAAGACACAGGCCCACAGGAACAGCTGAAGACCTGTAGAGAGGAAAAACTACACGCCCGAAAGCAGAACACTCTGTCCCCATAACTGACTGAAAGAGAGGAAAACAGGTCTACAGCACTCCTGACACACAGGCTTATAGGACAGTCTAGCCACTGTCAGAAATAGCAGAACAAAGTAACACTAGAGATAATCTGATGGCGAGAGGCAAGCGCAGGAACCCAAGCAACAGAAACCAAGACTACATGCCATCATGGAGCCCAATTCTCCCACCAAAACAAACATGGAATATCCAAACACACCAGAAAAGCAAGATCTAGTTTCAAAATCATATTTGATCATGATGCTGGAGGACTTCAAGAAAGACATGAACACACTTAGGGAAGCACAGGAAAACATTAATAAACAAGTAAAAGCCTACAGAGAGGAATCGCAAAAATCCCTGAAAGAATTCCAGGAAAACACAATCAAACAGTTGAAGGAATTAAAAATGGAAATAGAAGCAATCAAGAAAGAACACATGGAAACAACCCTGGATATAGAAAACCAAAAGAAGAGACAAGGAGCTGTAGATACAAGCTTCACCAACAGAATACAAGAGATGGAAGAGAGAATCTCAGGAGCAGAAGATTCCATAGAAATCATTGACTCAACTGTCAAAGATAATGTAAAGCAGAAAAAGCTACTGGTCCAAAACATACAGGAAATCCAGGACTCAATGAGAAGATCAAACCTAAGGATAATAGGTATAGAAGAGAGTGAAGACTCCCAGCTCAAAGGACCAGTAAATATCTTCAAGAAAATCATAGAAGAAAACTTCCCTAACCTAAAAAAAGAGATACCCATAGACATAAAAGAAGCCTACAGAACTCCAAACAGATTGGACCAGAAAAGAAACACCTCCCATCACATAATTGTCAAAACACCAAACGCACAAAATAAAGAAAGAATATTAAAAGCAGTAAGGGAAAAAGGTCAAGTAACATATAAAGGGAGATCTATCAGAATCACACCAGACTTCTCGCCAGAAACTATGAAGGCCAGAAGATCCTGGACTGATGTTATACAGACCCTAAGAGAACACAAATGCCAGCCCAGGTTACTGTATCCAGCAAAACTCTCAATTAACATAGATGGAGAAACCAAGATATTCCATGACAAAACCAAATTTACACAATATCTTTCTACAAATCCAGCACTACAAAGGATAATAAATGGTAAAGCCCAACATAAGGAGGCAAGCTATACCCTAGAAGAAGCAAGAAACTAATCGTCTTGGCAACAAAACAAAGAGAATGAAAGCACACAAACATAACCTCACATCCAAATATGAATATAACGGGAAGCAATAATCACTATTCCTTAATATCTCTCAACATCAATGGCCTCAACTCCCCAATAAAAAGACATAGATTAACAAACTGGATACGCAACGAGGACCCTGCATTCTGCTGCCTACAGGAAACACACCTCAGAGACAAAGACAGACACTACCTCAGAGTGAAAGGCTGGAAAACAACTTTCCAAGCAAATGGTCAGAAGAAGCAAGCTGGAGTAGCCATTCTAATATCAAATAAAATCAATTTCCAACTAAAAGTCATCAAAAAAGATAAGGAAGGACACTTCATATTCATCAAAGGAAAAATCAACCAAGATGAATTCTCAATCCTAAATATGTATGCCCCAAATACAAGGGCACCTACATACGTAAAAGAAACCTTACTAAAGCTCAAAACACACATTGCACCTCACACAATAATAGTGGGAGATTTCAACACCCCACTCTCATCAATGGACAGATCATGGAAACAGAAATTAAACAGTAATGTAGACAGACTAAGAGAAGTCATGAGCCAAATGGACTTAACGGATATTTATAGAACATTCTATCCTAAAGCAAAAGGATATACCTTCTTCTCAGCTCCTCATGGTACTTTCTCCAAAATTGACCATATAATTGGTCAAAAAACGGGCCTCAACAGGTACAGAAAGAAAGAAATAATCCCATGCGTGCTATCGGACCACCACGGCCTAAAACTGGTCTTCAATAACAATAAGGGAAGAATGCCCACATATACGTGGAAATTGAACAATGCTCTACTCAATGATAACCTGGTCAAGGAAGAAATAAAGAAAGAAATTAAAAACTTTTTAGAATTTAATGAAAATGAAGATACAACATACTCAAACTTATGGGACACAATGAAAGCTGTGCTAAGAGGAAAACTCATAGCGCTGAGTGCCTGCAGAAAGAAACAGGAAAGAGCATATGTCAGCAGCTTGACAGCACACCTAAAAGCTCTAGAACAAAAAGAAGCAAATACACCCAGGAGGAGTAGAAGGCAGGAAATAATCAAACTCAGAGCTGAAATCAACCAAGTAGAAACAAAAAGGACCATAGAAAGAATCAACAGAACCAAAAGTTGGTTCTTTGAGAAAATCAACAAGATAGATAAACCCTTAGCCAGACTAAGGAGAGGACACAGAGAGTGTGTCCAAATTAACAAAATCAGAAATGAAAAGGGAGACATAACTACAGATTCGGAGGAAATTCAAAAAATCATCAGATCTTACTATAAAAACCTATATTCAACAAAATTTGAAAATCTTCAGGAAATGGACAATTTCCTAGACAGATACCAGGTATCGAGGTTAAATCAGGAACAGATAAACCAGTTAAACAACCCCATAACTCCTAAGGAAATAGAAGCAGTCATTAAAGGTCTCCCAACCAAAAAGAGCCCAGGTCCAGACGGGTTTAGTGCAGAATTCTATCAAACCTTCATAGAAGACCTCATACCAATATTATCCAAACTATTCCACAAAATTGAAACAGATGGAGCCCTACCGAATTCCTTCTACGAAGCCACAATTACTCTTATACCTAAACCACACAAAGACACAACAAAGAAAGAGAACTTCAGACCAATTTCCCTTATGAATATCGACGCAAGTATACTCAATAAAATTCTGGCAAACCGAATTCAAGAGCACATCAAAACAATCATCCACCATGATCAAGTAGGCTTCATCCCAGGCATGCAGGGATGGTTTAATATACGGAAAACCATCAACGTGATCCATCATATAAACAAACTGAAAGAACAGAACCACATGATCATTTCATTAGATGCTGAGAAAGCATTTGACAAAATTCAACACCCCTTCATGATAAAAGTCCTGGAAAGAATAGGAATTCAAGGCCCATACCTAAACATAGTAAAAGCCATATACAGCAAACCAGTTGCTAACATTAAACTAAATGGAGAGAAACTTGAAGCAATCCCACTAAAATCAGGTACTAGACAAGGCTGCCCACTCTCTCCCTACTTATTCAATATAGTCCTTGAAGTTCTAGCCAGAGCAATCAGACAACAAAAGGAGATCAAAGGGATACAGATCGGAAAAGAAGAGGTCAAAATATCACTATTTGCAGATGACATGATAGTATATTTAAGTGATCCCAAAAGTTCCACCAGAGAACTACTAAAGCTGATAAACAATTTCAGCAAAGTGGCTGGGTATAAAATTAACTCAAATAAATCAGTTGCCTTCCTCTATACAAAAGAGAAACAAGCCGAGAAAGAAATTAGGGAAACGACACCCTTCATAATAGACCCAAATAATATAAAGTACCTCGGTGTGACTTTAACCAAGCAAGTAAAAGATCTGTACAATAAGAACTTCAAGACACTGAGGAAAGAAATTGAAGAAGACCTCAGAAGATGGAAAGATCTCCCATGCTCATGGATTGGCAGGATTAATATAGTAAAAATGGCCATTTTACCAAAAGCAATCTACAGATTCAATGCAATCCCCATCAAAATACCAATCCAATTCTTCAAAGAGTTAGACAGAACAATTTGCAAATTCATCTGGAATAACAAAAAACCCAGGATAGCTAAAGCTATCCTCAACAATAAAAGAACTTCAGGGGGAATCACTATCCCTGAACTCAAGCAGTATTACAGAGCAATAGTGATAAAAACTGCATGGTATTGGTAGAGAGACAGACAGATAGACCAATGGAATAGAATTGAAGACCCAGAAATGAACCCACACACCTATGGTCACTTGATTTTTGACAAAGGAGCCAAAACCATCCAATGGAAAAAAGATAGCTTTTTCAGCAAATGGTGCTGGTTCAACTGGAGGGCAACATGTAGAAGAATGCAGATCGATCCATCCTTATCACCCTGTACAAAGCTTAAGTCCAAGTGGATCAAGGACCTCCACATCAAACCAGACACACTCAAACTAATAGAAGAAAAACTAGGGAAGCATCTGGAACACATGGGCACTGGAAAAAATTTCCTGAACAAAACACCAATGGCTCATGCTCTAACATCAAGAATCGACAAATGGGATCTCATAAAACTGCAAAGCTTCTGTAAGGCAAAGGACACTGTGGTTAGGACAAAACGGCAACCAACAGATTGGGAAAAGATCTTTACCAATCCTACAACAGATAGAGGCCTTATATCCAAAATATACAAAGAACTCAAGAAGTTAGACCGCAGGGAAACAAATAACCCTATTAAAAAATGGGGTTCAGAGCTAAACAAAGAATTCACAGCTGAGGAATGCCGAATGGCTGAGAAACACCTAAAGAAATGTTCAACATCTTTAGTCATAAGGGAAATGCAAATCAAAACAACCCTGAGATTTCACCTCACACCAGTGCGATTGGCTAAGATCAAAAACTCAGGTGACAGCAGATGCTGGCGAGGATGTGGAGAAAGAGGAACACTCCTCCATTGTTGGTGGGATTGCAGACTGGTAAAACCATTCTGGAAATCAGTCTGGAGGTTCCTCAGAAAATTGGACATTGAACTGCCTGAGGATCCAGCTATACCTCTCTTGGGCATATACCCAAAAGATGCCTCAACATATAAAAGAGACACGTGCTCCACTTTGTTATTCGCAGCCTTATTTATAATAGCCAGAAGCTGGAAAGAACCCAGATGCCCTTCAACAGAGGAATGGATACAGAAAATGTGGTACATCTACACAATGGAATATTACTCAGCTATCAAAAACAACGAGTTTATGAAATTCGTAGGCAAATGGTTGGAACTGGAAAATATCATCCTGAGTGAGCTAAACCAATCACAGAAAGACATACATGGTATGCACTCATTGATAAGTGGCTATTAGCCCAAATGCTTGAATTACCCTAGATCCCTAGAACAAACGAAACTCAAGACGGATGATCAAAATGTGAATGCTTCACTCCTTCTTTAAATGAGGAAAAAGAATACCCTTGGCAGGGAAGGGAGAGGCAAAGATTAAAACAGAGACTGAAGGAACACCCATTCAGAGCCTGCCCCACATGTGGCCCATACATATACAGCCACCCAATTAGACAAGATGGATGAAGCAAAGAAGTGCAGACCGACAGGAGCCGGATGTAGATCGCTCCTGAGAGACACAGCCAGAATACAGCAAATATAGAGGCGAATGCCAGCAGCAAACCACTGAACTGAGAATAGGTCCCCTATTGAAGGAATCAGAGAAAGAACTGGAAGAGCTTGAAGGGGCTCGAGACCCCAAAAGTACAACAATGCCAAGCAACCAGAGCTTCCAGGGACTAAGCCACTACCTAAAGACTATACATGGACTGACCCTGGACTCTGACCCCATAGGTAGCAATGAATATCCTAGTAAGAGCACCAGTGGAAGGGGAAGCCCTGGGTCCTGCTAAGACTGAACCCCCAGTGAACTAGTCTATGGGGGGAGGGCGGCAATGGGGGGAGGGTTGGGAGGGGAACACCCATAAGGAAGGGGAGGGGGGAGGGGGATGTTTGCCCGGAAACAGGGAAAGGGAATAACACTCGAAATGTATATAAGAAATACTCAAGTTAATAAAAAAAAAAAAAACTTGAAGAGGGCTGGAGAGAGAGATGGCTCAGCGGTTAAGAGCACCGACTGCTCTTCCAGAGGTCCTGAGTTCAATTCTCAGCAACCACATGGTTGCTCACAACCATCTGTAAAGAGATATGATGCCCTCTTCTGGTGTATCTGAAAACAGCTACAGTGTACTTATATAAAATAAATGAATAAATCTTAAAAAAAAAACTTGAAAAAAAAAAAAAAAAACAAACCCTTAGATATACAAGAATGACCTGCCTAAGGCTATACTGGTACAATATGGCACAAACCTTTTGGAAGTAACTAACAAATATCTGATTTGACTTACAACCCATTCCACAAGATGGAATCAATATCCACTACTACTTGAGTAGTCAAGAACCTGAGAATCAATAGACCTGGGTCCTAGGGGAAAACAAAACATTACTGTTCTAATAAATGAACAAGCAATAAACCAGTTCCTAATGACTTAGCCATCATCAGAGATGCTGAAGCAGATGGGAATACATCAGAGACCTGCAGCCAGAAAATATGAAAAGAGTGAACACTCAACCCTAAACAGGGTATCTGCATCACATCCAGAACTCTGTCACGGCTCAGGAAACCCTATGGGAGAAGAGGTGGAAGGGATGTAAATAATTAAGGAGTTGGCTTACATATGAATCACAGAGACTGGGTCAGCATGCATTGGACCTGCAGCAGTCTATATCAGATTCAGTCCTAGAGCTAAAAGGAGAAGGGGACACACATACATATCTCTAACCTGATAGCTTTTGCCAAGTGACAGTCACTTGCAAATGAAATTTTAGTTTTCTCCAAGGGAGTCTCATTTGAGAAACAAACCATTCTTTTTTGTAAATTTATTTATTCACTTCACATCCCAATATCAGTCACCCCTCACAAAGATCCTCCTTCCATTCCTCCCTTCCCTTTTCTTTTGAGCAGGAGCAGTACTTCTGTGAGTATCACTCCCCAAAAATGCCCATTCTACCCCCAAGTCACTGTGGGACTAGGCACATGCTCTCCCACTGAGGCTACACAAGGTGGCCTAGTTAGGGGAGAAGGACCCACAGGCAGGCATTCAGGCAGGCAACAGATTCAGGGACAACCCCACTCCAGTTGTTGTGGACCCATATGAAGACCAATCTGCACATCTGCTACATATAACAGAAATAGAAAGGGTTAGTTTATCCAGCAATAAGTCTCAGAAACTGAAAACATTCTATATAAGAATTTACAGGGCTCTACCCAGAGGTGAACTGACACCATCCCATAGTTCCCTGCACACAAATCCCGTGGGGAAGAGAGCAGACCACCCAGGAGTGAAGATATCCCGAGGTCGCAGAACAGACTGCCACCTCTGCACACCTCGGGCCACATCCCTGGTCCAAGGGGAAACTGCACAGTGCCTCTGAAAGGGGCATATAGGAACAGAAAGCCTCCAGTACCCACAGTTCTGGTCTGCACCCAGGACTGAACTGATCCAGCCAAGCAGCACCCTGCACCCAAATCCCATGGAGGAGAGAGCTGGAACCTCAGAAGTATGGATACCCCTGAGAAGTCAGAGGAGAATACCCTTTGCCCATGGTCCAGAGCCAAAAGGAAATTATAGTGCCAACTGTGTCCAAGGGGTTCAAGGACCTACACGAACAATCAGAGGCAGGATCCTTTGATTCCTGCCCATGCCTAGAGCTGGAAGACAGTCTCCAGGAGAGCAGCCACAGCTGAGAGCAGAGAGCCTATTCTCAGGAAAGGCTGAAAGAAAACAGAAAAACAGTTATACAGGAATGCTGACACAGAGGCCTACAGTAGGGACAAGTCACTTTCAGAAAAAGCAAGACAAGCAAACACCAGAGACAGCCCAATGGCTAGAGGCAAAGGAACCTAATCAACAGAAACTAAAACTACTTGGCATCATCAAAGCCCAGTACTCCCAACAAAGAAAATACTGGATATCCAAACACACCAGAAAAGCAAGATGTAGATTTGAAAACTCATTTTTCGATAATGATGGGGGACTTTAAGAAAGACATAAAAAACTCCCTTAGAGAAATGCAGGATAGCACAAGTAAATAAGTAAAAGCCCTTTGAGAGGAAACACAAAAATCACTGAACGAATTACAGGAAAACACAACCAAACAGGTGAAGGAATTAAAAATGGAAATAGAAACAATAAAGAAAGCACAAAGGGAGGCAACCTTGGATATAGAAAACCAAAGGAAGAGACAAGGAGCTGTAGATACAAGCATCACCAACAGAATACAAGAGATAGAAGAGAGAATCTCAGGAGCAGAAGGTACCATAGAAAACATTAACAAACTGTCAAACATAATGTAAAACGTAAAAACCTCCTAGCCCAAAACATACAAGAAATCCAGGACATAATGAGAAGATCAAACATAAGAATAATAGGTATAGAAGAAAGTGAAGACTTCCAACTTAAGGGGCCAGTAAATATATTGCATAAAATTATAGAAGAAGACTTCCCTAACCTAAAGAAAGAGATGCCCATAAACATACAAGAAGCCTACAGAACTCAAATAGATTGGACCAGAAGAGAAATTCCTCCTGTCACATAATATTTAAAACACCAAATGCACAAAACAAAGAAAGAATATTAAAAGCAATAAGGGAAAATGGTCAAGTGACATATAAAGGCAGACCTATAAGAATGACACCAGACTTCTCACCAGACACTATGAAAGCCAGAAGATTCTGGACAGATGTCATACAGACCCTAAGAGAGCACAAATGCCAGCCCAAGTTACTGTATCCAGCAAAACTTTCAATTTACATAGGTGGAGAAACTAAGATATTCCATGACAAAACCAAATTTATCTTTCTACAAATCCAACCTGACAAAGGATAGTAGATGGAAAACTCCAACACAAGGAGAGAAACTACACCGTACAGAAAGCAAGAATATAATTTCCTTGCAATAGAACCAAAAGAGAGACATACAAACATAATTCCACCTCTAACAATGAAAATAACAGGAAGCGACTATCACTATTCTTTAATATCTCTCAACATCAACTGACTCAATTCTCCAATTAAAAGATATAGACTAACAGACTAGATATGTAAAGAGGACCCAATATTTTGCTGCATGCAGGAAACACAACTCAGAGACAAAGACAGACACTACCTCAGAGTAAATGGCTAGAAAACAACTTTCAAGCACATGGCTCGAAGAAACTAACTGGAGTTGCCATTCTAATATCAAATAAAATTGACTTTCAAACAAGAGTCATTAAAAAAGATAAGGAAGGACACTTCATATTCATCAAAGGAAAAATACACCAAGATGAACTCTCAATCCTAAATATCAATGCTCCAAATACAAAGGCACCTACATTCATAAAAGAAACCTTACTAAAGCTCAAAGCACACATTGCACCTCATAGGATAATAGTTGGAGATTTCAACACCCCACTGTCATCACGGGACAGATCATGGAAACAGAAATTAAACAGAGACTTAGAGAAACTAAAACAAGTTATGAACCAATTGGATTTAACAGATATTTACAGAACATTCATCCTAAAAATAAAAGAATATACCTTCTTCTCAGCACCTTAGGGAACCTTCTCCAAAACTGACCATATAATCAGTCACAAAACAGGCCTCAACAGATACAGGAAGATAGAAATAATCCCATGCATCCTATCAGATCACCACACACTAAGACTGGTCTTCAATAACAACAGTAATGAAAGAAAGCCCACATATACATGGAAGTTGAACAATGCTTTACTCAATGACAACCTGGTCAAGGAAGAAATAAAGAAAGAAATTAAAGACTTCTTAGAATTTAATGAAAATGAAGAAACAACATTCCCAAACTTGTAGGACAAAATGAAAGCTATGCTAAGAGGAAAACTCATAGCTCTGAGTGCCTGCAAAAAGAAACAGGAGAGAGCATATGTCACCAGCTTGACAGCACATCTAAAAGCTCTAGGACAAAAAGAAAAAATAAACCCAAGAGGAGTAGAAGGCAGGAAATAATCAAAATCAGAACTGAAATTAACCAAGTAGAAATGAAAATGACTATACAAAGAATCAACAAAAGCAGGAGCTGGTTCTTTGAGAAAATCAACAAGATAGATAAACCCTTAGACAGACTAATCAAAGGTCACAGAGAGTGTATCCCAATTAAGAAAATCAGAAATAGAAAGGGAGACATAACAACAGAATCTGAAGAAATTTAAAAATCATCATATCCTACTACAAAAGCCTATATTCAACAAAACTGGAAAATCTAGAGGAAATGGACAAATTTCTAGAAAGATACCAGGTACCAAAGTTAAATCAGGAACAAGTAAACCATCTAAACAACCCCATAACTACTAAATTAGTAGAAGCAGTTATTAAAAGTTTCCCAACCAAAAAGAGCCCAGGTCCAGATGGGTTCAGTGCAGAATTCTATTACACCTTCATAGAAGTCCTCATACCAATACTGTCCAAATTATTCCACAAAATTGAAACAGACAGAGCTCTACCAAATTCCTTCTATGAAGCCCACAATTACTCTTATACCAAAACCACACAAAGATGCAACAAAGAAAGAGAATTTCAGACCAATTTCTCTTATGAATATTGATGCAAAAATACTCAATAAAATTCTTGCAAACCAAATCCAAGAGCACATCAAAACAATCATCCATCATGATCAAGTAGGCTTAATCCCAGGAATGCCTGGATGGTTTAATATATGAAAATCCATCAATGCAATCGACTATATAAACAACTCAAAGATAAGAACCACATGGTCATTTCGTTAGATGCTGAAAAGCATTTGACAAAATTCAACACCCCTTCATGATAAAAGTCCTGGAAAGATCAGGAATTCAAGGCCTATATCTAAACATAGTAAAAGCAATATACAACAAGCTAGTAGCTAACATCAAACTAAATGGAGAGAAACTTGAAGCAATCCCACTAAAATCAGGGACTAGACAAGACTGCTCACTCTCTCCCTACTTATTCAATATAGTTCTCAAAGCCCTAGCCAGAGCAATCAGACAGTGAAAGCAGGTCAAAGGGATACAAATTGGAAGGGAAGAAATCAAAATTTCACTATTTGCAGATGATATGATAGTGTACTTAAGCAACCTCCAAAGTTCCACCAGAGAACTACTTAACCTGATAACCAACTTCAACAAAGTATTGCGGTATAAAATTAACTCAAACAAATCCTAACCTTCCTCTACTCAAAGGATAAGAAGGCTGAGAAAGAAATTAAGGAAATGACACCCTTCATAATAGTCCCAAATAACATAAAATATCTTGGTGTGACTTTAACCAAGCAAGTGAAAGATCTGTATGACGAGAACTTCAAATCTCTGAAGAAGGAAATTGAGGAAGATCTCAGAATATGGAAAGATCTTCCATGCTCATGGATTGGCAAGATTAATATAGTAAAAATGGCCATTTTACCAAAAGCGATCTACAGATTCAATGCAATCCCCATCAAAATTCCTACTCAATTCTTTATAGAGATAGAAAGAGCAATTTGCAAATTCATTTGGAATCACAAAAAACCCAGGACAGCGAAAGCTATCCTCAACAATAAAAGAACTTCTGGGGGAATCACCATCCCTGACTTCAAGCAGTATTACAGAACAATAGTCATAAAACCTGTATGGTATTGGTACAGGACAGGCAATTAGATCAGTGGAACAGAATTGAAGACCCAGAAATGAACCAACACACCTATAGCACCTTGATCTTTGACAAAGGAGCTAAAACAATCCAATGGAAGACAGATAGCATTTTCAGCAAATGGTGCTGGTTCAACTGGAGGTCAGCATGTAGAAGAATGCAAATTGATCCATTCTTATCACCCTGTACAAAGCTTAAGTCAAGTGAATCGAGGACCTCCACATCAAACCAAATACACTCAAACTAATAGAAGAAAAAGTGGGGAAGAGTCTCGAACACATGGGCATTGGGGAAAATTTCCTGAACAAAACACCAATGGCTTAGGCTCTAAGATCAAGAATCAACAAATGGGATCTCATAAAACTGCAAAGCTTCTGTAAGGCAAAGGACACTGTTGTTAAGACAAAACAGCAACCAACAGATTGGGAAAAGATCTTTACCAATCCTACAACTGATAGAGGGCTTATATCCAAAATATACATAGAACTCAAGAAGTTAGACTGCAGAGAGCCAAATCGCCCTATTACAAATTGGGGTACAGAGCTAAACAAAACATTCTCAGCTGAGGATTATTGAATGGCCAAAAAGCACCTAAAGAAATGTTCAACATCATTAGTCATCGGGGAGACAAATAACCCTATTAAAAATGGGGTTCAGAGCTAAACAAAGAATTCACTGCTGAGGAATGCCGAATGCCTGAGAAACACCTAAAGAAATGTTCAACATCTTTAGTCATAAGGGAAATGCAAATCAAAACAACCCTAAGATTTCACCTCACACCAGTGAGAATGGCTAAGATCAAAAACTCAGGTGACAGTCAATGCTGGCAAGGATGTGGAGAAAGAGGAACACTCCTCCATTGTTGGTGGGATTGCAAACTGATACCATCACTCTGAAAATCAGTCTGGAGGTTCCTCAGAAAATTGGAGATTGTACTATCTGAGGACCCAGCTATACCTCTCCTGGGCACATACCCAAAATATGCCCTAACATATAACAAAGACACATGCTCTACTATGTTCATAGCAGCCTTATTTATAATAGCCAGAAGCTGGAAAGAACCCGGATGACCTTCAACAGAGGAATGGATTCAAAATATGTGGTACATCTACACAATGGAGTAATAGCAATCAAAAACAATGACTTCGTGAAATTCATAGGCAAATGGAATAAACCAGAAAATATCATCCTGAGTGTGGTTACTTGTCCCGCGCTACGTCTCGCCAGCAGGAACGACGCAGCACACACAGGATCCTACTGCAGAAAAGCTGTAATGAGTCTTGAGAGGGAGAGCATAAGCTTACAATGCAGAGACGGAGAGTGAGGAATAACCGTCCCTTATATAGGAAACTATCCTCGCCTAGGACGTGTCACTCTCTGACTGGTCGCTGCCAATTATGCCAGATGACGTACCAAAACGTAAGTGTCCCTTTGAGTAGGGAAGTTACCAGGCGCCTGCGTATTGCCCTTTTTACTAGGTGCGTTCTGCCGGATGCCGGTGCCATCTTGTAATGGAGTTTGTGAGGACAGCTCCTCACATCTGTGAGGACAGCTCCTCGGACAGCTCCTCACATCTCCCCCTTTTCTGTTTTTTTTTTAAGCAAACAGGACACCCAGATATAGGAGGGCGAAGACAGAGGTCATATCCTCGTACAAAGTTGGCGAACCTGTACAAGAGAGATACCCTTAGGCTGTTGTTGGGACCCAGGGCACTCCCGACCCATCGCACTGCCATTTTTCGAGGGAGGGAAAACTGGGGCAGAAACCCTCATGTAATATGACATGCCTTCCAGGGAGCGTATTTGGTAGAACTTCCCTGTGCGATGCTAAGCTCGTCACCCCTCATGGGCTGCTCAAGCCGGACACTCTAATCCTGTGCAATGAACCGAGGTTCTAGGAGTGCAAGAGCTGTCCAGCCGGCGACCTGTTGCTTGAGCATGGTCAACCAGATATCGGCTGACGCTCCTTGTTCAAGGGCTACAAGCGCCTGGGCAATCACTACTTTGTCCTTTCTTGTTTGAGATCTCAATTTGCAAAGCAACCAGAGGAGTAACACTAATCCACAGCAGAGGATCACTCCAAAAAGTCCCACTCCCACCCATTCCTTGAAATAAGAGACTGCTGAGGTGATCCAGGACGACAATCCCTCCGTCAAAGACAGGTCCAGTCGGGTAGAATTTACTTGAATGATGGTCGCTCTCAGCTCCCGAAGTGTCTGTTCAAACTCCGAGGTCCAATTCTGTAACAGATGCTGTGAAAGACTCTTAGACAGATTAGCAGCTCGGGTAAATTTGTCATATTATATGGAGGTGACACAAAGGCCTGGGAGTTTTTGCTCACAGCCAAGCTGGGCCAGTTGCCATAGAATGTCTAATTGCTCTCGGACCAGATCTATACGTTGATTGACAAGCATAAGGCCTCCCTATGTCTGAGCATTGGGCGAGGCCTGTCTGTCCCAAGCCACAGAGATGGTGGCCGATAAATCATTGATAGTTTGGGTTGTCTGTACTGAATTTGACAAGGCCAATGCCGAGGCAGTAACCGAGGCAGCGACTGCTGTCGTAGCAATAATGCCAGCAATAATTGCAGAAGTACCAAAATCTCTTTTTCCTCTAAATAAGGTCATGGTCCCCGGGGCATCAACAGGGATCGGGATAAAGCGAGGCATGCGGGTAACTACTGTGATATTTTATATGAGTAGCTGTCCAGACAGAGGCAGCAGGTTTGATGTTCCCCGTCCAGGAAAATGACAACCGTCCCTTTTCGCCCTTTCATCCAAGTAGCATCGCCATGGGCGTAAGATCAGTGCAGCTACCATTAACGCAATGTAAGGCCACCACCATAGAGAACTGTGGCGTTAGCCACAATGTCCTCCTCACCAGTTCCCCATGTGGCCTCCCTTAACCAAGCAGAAGATTGATTATATAACATAATGCAAGGGAGATCAAAAGATGTTTTGTTGAATATGCCAAAGGTTGCCCTTAAGGGGAATAGTCCTATTTTCTTTTAGTCGTTCAACCTGTGGATCCTTAGGTAAATAGGCCAACCCTAAATCCCTGTTAGTGGTACATCACCAGCATCGGGAGTGGAAAGGTTGACATTATTCCCCATCGTAGCTCGCCCTGCACCGTTGCTGGCATCCATGGAAGAAGAGTGAGGAGGTGCAGGAGTCCCAGTCCCTTCGTGATCACTTGCTGTGATGCTCCGAGTAAGTCGTCCTGGGATCCATATGGGATTTTCATTGTCCTGTGGAAAAACACAGACAGCTCCCCTGGATCTTATTAAAACAGGATCCAGGCCTTTCCATTCATTTGTTAATACATCCTTCCATTTGACTAATTCTTTTGTCCTCTTGGGCTCTGAGCAATGTCGCTCAGCCGCTGTTTGTCCAGCTTCATCAAGATTTAAAAAATTTAAGGTAAAAAGGGCCAGAGCAGTGGCCACTCGGGGTGTTGGGGGGAGTTCTATCATAATTCCCCTTCTTTGTTTTATTAAATATGATTTGAGTGTCCGATGAGCACGCTCTATGATTCCCTGTCCTTGAGGGTTGTAGGGCAGGCCCATCAGATGGGTATCCTGCATCTGAGCACAAAACTGACAGAATTTTTGAGATGTGTAGGCGGGGCCATTGTCAGTTTTTACACATTTTGGCTTTCCCCAAGCACTCCATGCTTCAAGGCAATGCTGAATGACATGTGTTGTTTTTTCTCCTGTAAGTGGGGTGGCATGTAGAATGCCAGAACATGTGTCTATAGATACATGCACATACTGTAATTTTCCAAAAGTAGAATTATGAGTAACATCCATTTGCCAGATTTGCAATGGCTGTATTCCTCTCGGGTTGACCCCGATGTGAGGAACTGGGAGGAACTGGCAGCACTGTTGGCATTGGGTGACTATATCACGTGCCTCTTTTCTAGTTATAGAGAAGCGGCAGCGTAAAGTTTCTGAGGTGACATGGAAATTGCCATGAAAGACTTTAGCGGCCTCTAAAGGAGAGGCCAGGGCCACAGCTATCATTTTTGTGGCTTTGTCAGCCAAATCATTCTCTGAACTCATTGGGCCAGGGAGTCCAGAATGGGCCTGTATATGAGTAATGTATACAGGGAATCTTCTATTTAATAGGATAATTTGGATTTTTCGGAAAATATCTGCCACCTTACTAGTGGTTTTAATTATACCGGCGGTTTCAAGAATACTAACAGCATTAACCACATAGGAGGAATCTGAAACAATATTTAGAGGAACCTGGAATTTTTCAATGACCTCCATGACCACTAGGCATTCTACCACTTGGGGTGAGGTTTCAAAATATTGTCGTGAGAATACTTGGGAGTTTACCACATATGCACCCCTGTTTTTGACCCATCCGTATACACCGTTATCCCCTCCTTTAATGGTCTGTGGGATGTGACGCGAGGGAAAACAATAGGTTGTGATCTTGCAAAACACAATAGGGGGTGTTTAGGATAATGATTATCTATCTTCCCTGTAAAGGATGTGAGCAGCACTGCCCAATCATCAGAGGTAGCGGCTAGAGTTTGGACCTGGTAGGGTGTATATGGGATAATCAAGGATTGGGGTGGAGTCCCAAAATGACAGATGGCAGCTTTTAGGCCCTTAATAGCCAGATGTGCTACTGCGGCTGGATACCAATCAATAATCTTCACAGGGGAAGCATGTGGATGGATCCATAACAGTGGACCTTGTTGCCATAAAACTGCAGTGGGTAAATCCTTGGTATCTAGTACACAGAGTGAAAAAGGTAGAGACCAATCAATGCGTTGCAATTGGGCCTGTTTTATGGCATCTTCTACTTTTAGTAAGGCCTTGGTTGCAGCGGGAGTTAGCACACGAGGGGAGGTGATGTGGCCGTCCCCTTCCAATATTTCGAACAAAGGTTTTAATTCCGCGGAAGGGATTTTCAAAAATGGTCTCAACCAGTTGATATCTCCCAAGAGCTTCTGAAAGTCATTAAGAGTATGGAGGTGGTCTCTACGGATTTCCAGTTTCTGGGGTATAATCTTATCAGGGAAAATAATGGATCCTAGAAAATGACCCGTGTCAGCAATTTGGACCTTTTCTGTAGCAATATGTAAGTCCCATTGTTTAAGGGTTTTTTGTAATAAGGAATAGGCTTGTTTGAGTAATTCTAAGTCTTTATGACACATCAATATATCATCCATGTAATGGATTAACAGTAAATTTGGATAGGTCTCCCTGACTGGTTTGAGGGCTTCCTGAACATATAACTGACACATCGTAGGGCTGTTGGCCATGCCCTGAGGTAGGACCTTCCACGGGTATCTTTTATCAGGTTCAGTATGATTAATTGATGGGACAGTAAAAGCAAACCTGGGCCTATCTGGGGGGTAAAGCAGAATAGAGAAAAAACAATCCTTGATATCTATTATTACCAAATTCCAATCTTTTTGTAGGGCCGAGAGTATAGGAAGGCCCCGCTGAATGGGTCCAAGGGATTCCATCTGATCGTTAATGGCCCTCAAGTCATGGAGTAGTCGCCATTTTCCTGATTTTTTCCTTATTACAAAAATTGGGGTGTTCCAAGGAGAAGTGGAGGGCTCCAAATGTCCCAATCTTAATTGTTCATCCACCAGTCCTGTAGCTGCCTGTAATTTCTCAGAGGTTAATGGCCATTGGGGAACCCACACCGTGTCCTCCGTCCTCCATGGTATGGGTCGTGCTGCCCCAATGGCGCCTAGGAAAAACCCAGGCCTTGTTTATGGGGGTTGGCGATCGGTTCAATGGGCGTGAGACAACCCTGTTCTAATCGCCCTAGGCCTTTCCCTTCCTTATAGCCCATCCTTGACATCATGTGGGCCACTTGTGGGGGGTATTCATTAGATAAGGTCAGTCCCATGGTCTGCATAACATCCCTCCCCCAAAGATTAACAGGCAGGGGAAGTACATAAGGAATAAATTGTCCCTGTCGGCCATCGGTAGTTGTCCAAGTTAGAGTGGCAGAGCTGATCATAGGGCATGACTGGTAGCCTAATCTTTGTAGTGAGTGAGAAGATTTTGTGGTAGGCCATGATTGAGGCCACCATTTTGAGGAAATTATACTTTTATCAGCCCCAGTATCCAGTATGCCTTCGAATTTCTTTCCATTAATTTCTAAGCTCAATTTTGGGCGGTTGTTAAGGTGAACCACCAAGTATGCCGAATCATGACCAGTGGACCCCATGTGTCCCTTGGTATCCTGTATCGTGGCCTGGGAGCACGGAAGGAGTAATAACTGTGCTATTCTATCTCCTTTACTTATGGAAAAAACCCCATCGGGACTTGAACAAAGAATCTGAATATCAAGAGAGCGCTGAGCTTCAACAAGGCCTGGATGGACTATCAGTCCTTGTAGGGCGAGAGATCCTCTCCCAAGGACAAGGCCTATGGTTCCCGGGGGTAGAGGCCCCACAGTCTGAGCAGGAATTGTCTGAATGCCCATCTGGGGCATTAGAAAGAAGTCTGAGGCGGCACGCAGGTCCAATTTTGTGTCGCCTCTTGGGGGACCTCCTCTGCCGGGGTCGTGGCCCTGTGAAAGCGGTTCCCATATCTTTGAGGGCCCTGGGACCGGGGGCCCACCAGCCCGTTTTTTGACTTCTCATTAGGTCGAGTCTCCAAAGGAGGGAGTAGTTTGCCTTTAATGTCTCTCACTGATCGGCACTGGTCAGCCCTATGGTAGCCTTTGCCACATCGGACACAGAGGGTTGCAGACCCCCTGTCTCTTTTTGTCATCCTGCAGTCTCTTTTTAGATGGCCTGTTTTCCCACATTGAAAGCATGATCTTTTATCCGTCCCTTTAACGGGGCGTCGCTGGAACTGGAGAATGGCAGCCGCCAGGCCTGAGTTAGTAAGGGGCCCTCCAAGTTCCCTGCAAACTCTAAGCCAATCCTGTAGCCCTTTATTTCTTCGGGGGGCTATGGCTGTTTGGCACTCCTGGGTGGCTTGCTCAAAAACGAGCTGTTCTATTAGTGGTGCTGCTTGTTCAGGATCGCCAAAGATTCGTCCTGCAGCCTCTGTCATTCTAGCTACAAAATCTGAGAAATTTTCCTGGGGTCCCTGAACGATTTTTGTAAGTTGATTATCAATCCCTCCTCTCCTGGACAGTGCCTTCCAGGCTCTAATAGCCGTGCTGGAGACCTGAGCATAGGCGCCCCAGTGGTAAGCAGACTGATCAGCTGCAAAGCGGCCCTGTCCTGTTAAGAGTTCGAAAGTCCATTCTTGTTGCTCAGGTATTAAGGCCGTAGCATTCGCTCTGGCCTGTGTTTGGGCTGCCTCATACCAGAGCGCTTTCCATTCCATGTATTGGCCCATGCTGGCAAGGGCTGCCTTAGCAATCATCTGCCAATCAGCTGGTGTCAATGCTGTCATGGCCAACCTGTCGAGTTGTGTTAGAGTAAAGTTGGCCGTGACTCCATACTTTCTAACTGATTCCACTAATTCCTTAATCTGATTATATTCAACAGGGGCATGGACCCGTCCTCCCTCCGGAGTCTCAAAGATAGGAAATGCCATACTCAGCTTTCTTCTCACCCTCTCGGGGACTAGTGAGAAGGCGCATGAGCGTGTCTCATATGGAGGAGGCGCCTTGGTGGCGGCCGCGCTAGAAGGCTTCTATTACTTCCCCTACATTTATCGGGGTAATATCTTTCCTCCTCATATTTAGCTGCTTCCTCATCTAGCTCAGCCTCCTCCTCTGAGTCTAAGGTTTTATTTTCAGAGCTTTCAGAACTGTCGAGGTTCAGCGCTTCTAGCTCTTTCACAGGGTATAGGCTGGCTCCCCCTCCTGGTTTATGTGTAGAGGAGGAAGTGCTGGAATCTGAAAATTTCAACGCTCCCTTGTCTGCGGACTTACCGGGAGGGCACCTTTTCTTTCTTAGGACGTCTTTTTTCTTGCGTGCGCCCAACCTCTCACTACGTTCGGTTTCTGACAGACTTTCCCGGACTACCTCGAGAGTGGCCTGTCCTTCTACTACTGCTGCCTTACACGTTTCATCCTTTAAACAATTCTTAACCAGCTTCCATATAGCTTTGGTCCCTAGGCGCAGATCCTCTTCCGCCAATTTTCTGTCAAGGTCTTTTCCAAGTTTGTTCCATGAGGCAATCGTAAACGAGCCTGAACAGGCAAACCAAGGCGCCACCCTCTCCACCTCCTTCACAAAGTTTTTAAGTGTTCCTCCTCCAATTTTGATGTTCCTCTGCTTTAACACTGTTTCCAAGGCCGTGACCACATACTGTGAGGATCCCATGATGGGCCAGGAACGCCGGCCGCTTATCTACGTCCGTCTGACAAGGCGTGAGGTGAAAGGGTAGAGACGGACACGCTGCTCTCTTATGTACGGGAGTCTTACACGCGCCTCCCCGGATGGTGCCGCTTATCTATGTCGGCCTTATCGCGTCCTTGCTCCTCAACAGTCAAAATCGAAGGTAAAAGGGAGCTGCGCGAAGCTCACTTATATACGAGAGACTGAGACGCGCCTTCAGCTGCTGTGATTGTTTTGTTTTTTTTTTTTTTTTGGTTCTTTTTTTTTCGGAGCTGGGGACCGAACCCAGGGCCTTGCACTTCCTAGGTAAGCACTCTACCACTGAGCTAAATCCCCAGCCCCAGTGTGATCGTCCTTTTAACAGCGAAAACGGTGAAAACAGAACATAAAGAGTAGGGTGGCTCCCAGGACAAATACTATAGCCTCAACAAATCCTTCCCAAGGCGGTGACAACCCCAGACCAAAGTCCAAGAGAGGGCTGCCTCTCCGAACGTATCTACCTGCAGTTCTGAATCCTCCTTGTCGCCAAGGGATCTCCGAAGGTGCTGACGATGGCGAGGTCTTTCCCGGGTTTTCGGCACCAGATGTCCCGCGCTACGTCTCGCCAGCAGGAACGACGAGGCACACACAGGATCCTACTGCAGAAAAGCTTTAATGCGTCTTGAGAGGGAGAGCATAAGCTTACAATGCAGAGACGGAGAGTGAGGAATAACCGTCCCTTATATAGGAAACTATCCTCGCCTAGGACGTGTCACTCTCTGACTGGTCGCTGCCAATTATGCCAGATGACATACCAAAACGTACATGTCCCTTTGAGTAGGGAAGTTACCAGGCGCCTGCGTATTGCCCTTTTTACTAGGTGCGTTCTGCTGGATGCCGGTGCCATCTTGTAATGGAGTTTGTGAGGACAGCTCCTCACATATGTGAGGACAGCTCCTCGGACAGCTCCTCACATCTGTGAGGACAGCTCCTCGGACAGCTCCTCACAGTTACTCAATCACAGAAAAACACACTTGGTATGCACTCATTGATAAGTGGATATTAGCCAAGAAGCGTAAATTACCCAAAATGCAATCTACAGAACACAGGAAGCTCAAGAAGGAGGATGACCAAAATGCAGATGCACCCGCTCCTTCTTAAAAAGGGGGGAAATATTCATAGGAGGGGATATGGAAGCAAAGTTTAGAGCAGCAACTCAAGAAATGGCCATTCAGAGCCTGACACACATGTGGCCCATATATATATATACAGTCACCAAAACTAGATAAGATTGATGAAGCTAAAAAATGCATGTGGAAAGGGACTGGATATAGATCTCTCCTGAGAGACACATCCAGAGCACGTCCAACACAGAGGTCAATGCTAGCAGCAAACCACCAAAGTGAGAATAGGACCCCCTTGGGGGGAATTAGAGGAAGTACTGAAAGAGTTAAAGGAGCTTGCAACCCCATAAAAACAACAATGCCAACCAACCAGAGTTTCTGGAGACTGAACCACTACTGAAAAACTATAGGTGGACTGACCCAGGGCTCCAAGTGCATATGTAACAGAGAAGAGCCTTGTTAGGGCACTAGTGGAAGGGAAATCCCTTGGTCTTGCCAACGTTGGACCCCGAGTGCAGGTGATTATGGGGGAGGGCAATACGGGGAATGTATATGGGGAATACCCATATGGGGGAAGGGGAGGGGAGGGAATAAGGGATTATGGACAGAAAACTGGGAAGGGGAATAACCTTTAAAATGTAAGTAAAGAAATATATAATGAAAAATTTTTTTAAAAAATTTACAGAGGCTAGAATCCTCCAGCTAGGTCTAGCCTGGGCTTGTTCTTTGTTTGGTGTTTGGTCTCTTGAAGTTCCCAAGAGTCCAGGTTAGTTTCCTCTGTTGGTCTTCCTATAGAATCCCTGTTCTCTTGAAATCCCTCAGTCTCCCAACTCTCCCATAAGACTCTCTATTGCAGGATATTTGATCACACAGTGTATCTTGAGATTGTGTTATTTACTGGAAAAAAAGACCCTGTTTCTAGTTGTATTGTGGGTCAGCCTTAGTACACACCTTTAATCCCAAATAATGAGGATAAAGATAGTTTGTAGAAGGAAGCACCCATGATTGAAAGTAATATTCAATTGAATGGCAGACAACATGACAAATCAGAAAGACTTGACAAAAGAGAATAGACCCAATTTTAGGGGGAAGAGAGAGGAAAAAGAAGCTACGTAAGAGACAGCAGTGCAGAGAGAGAAGAAAAGAAGCAGTTTTACTGAGAAAGTTTTACAGAGACAGGTTGAAGAGAGAAAAAGCTAGACACAGGTAAAGACAGAATGACCCAAAGAACGAGAAGGAGACAGAAGACTAGAACAAATTGCCAAAGTTTGTATGAGGCCAGCAGAGCAATCCAGGAGAGGCTGGGAGAGAGAAGCCAGATTGAATCAGTCAGCTTGGAGAGGAATAGAGTCAGATCAACTAAAATGAATCCAGCAGCTGCAGATTAGAAATAGATAGGAAGGGTTATTCAACAGTAAGTCTCAGGGGCTGGAAACATTCTAGGCCTAGGTAAGAATTTACAGAAGCTAGAAACCTCCAGCACTAGGCCTAGGTTACCTGGTGGAGGCAGTGAGCCCCAAGGTGACAGTTACAGGTAAATAAAAGATACTTTCACAACTCCCTAAGCTTTGCCTATGTTTGGCTACGGGTCTCTATATCTGTTTCCAACAGTCGGTGGGTGAAGCTTCTCAGAAGACAGTTCTTCAAGTCTCCTGTCTGCAAGCATAGGAATCTATAGGGATGACCCTAGTGGAGACTCTTAAAAGCAGGGGATATGGTGCCTGAAGTGGCCACCCTCTGTAGCCAGGTGGGACTTCCAGTGGAGGGAGGAGGATACCAAACCACCCACAAAACCTTAGACTCAAAATCTGTCGTACCTACAAGGAGCGCAGGGATAAAGAAGGAGCAGAGATTCACGAAATGGCCAATCAATGACTGGCCCAACTTAAGATCCACCCCATGGGACAGAGCCAACTGCTGACACTATTAATGACACTCTGCTATGCTTACATTAATATCTTTTTTCCCCTCTTTTTCCAGACTGTTTCTCTTTTTAAAATAAGTAAATAGCAACATGAAGTACTTTGAATGTAATGTGCACTCGAAACGTTAAAATCAAAATTCCAGTTACCAAAAGGAATACACTATTGATTTGAGCAACAAATTTTAAAGTCAGTATACATACTGAATTCTAAAACTAGTAGCAAACCATTTGTGATGCTTTGGATGAGAAGGACTCAATACAATGTTCATATAATTTGAATGCTTGGTGCCTACATTAATATCTTATCATCAAGTCCAAGTCCTGCATAACGCCGACCTCATATCAGCACAACGTGCTTGCTCTCTCTGTGCTCCGCTTGCTTCAATGCCTTTTAAGAGGCAGCTGCTTTATATTTGTTCTCATGTATATTTCTTAATGTTCAGTAAAACCACTTGAGGAGATAGATTCTCACTCTTATTAAATGATCTCAGAGGAGCCCACTGTTGTAAGACTAATGGTGGACCACAGGGCTGGAGCCACCAAGGATGCTGGATGCTGGAGGTTTGACCGTGCTTACCCCACGCCTCTGAGGGTGTAAGGCTTTGAGAAGCCACAGGAGGACACCACTCCAGAGGTGCGGAAGGGGCTCAGGACACAGCCAGGACATAGCCAGAACTGGCTCAGGGGTTCCCAGACCTGCAAGAAGGCCGGGCCGTAGGTTCTCAGGCATCCAAGAGCCGCCACTGGGATGCCACGGAATGAAGACAGTTATGCTAGTCTTGCTGAGAATGAAGTGGGAGCCCGTGCGACTAGATCTAGCCTGGACCGAAGGGAAAGGACGGGGAGTTCTGGCTGGTCCGGCTGGGAAGTCTCTGACTGGATGGCAGCAGCAGGTTGCAGGCTTGGTCCAACGAGGATTTCTTCAGGAGATTAAACCGTGGCTCTGTAGGCAAAGGCTTTCTTTGTGGCTGCCATGGCAGATCGGGTGAAAAGAGACAGTCCATAGTTTCAAGGCACTTATTGTCATAGCAGAGAGTGGGTGAGTAAAACCGTACCCACTTCTCAGAGTGGGTCTGAGATTAAATACTTTTTGCAGGGAGGAGTGTCTGGGTAGGAAAGCTTCATTAGGTAAGCCTCAGGACCTTTAGGTATCTCATTATAATGGAGATCTGTCTTTAGCCTATGTGACCTGTGGTCATGTCCTCTACCTGTGAAGGGGCTTGGGGCATTGCTCTTGTGACTGATGGTCACAAATCTATGGAAGGCTGTGGGCTAGTGACCGGCCTGGTTTCCTGAGAGTCAGGTGAAGCACTTACGCTCCCTTTCAGGGTCTCTGGGGTTCGAACCTCTTCAACCAGGAACCAGGGCGTCTTTCACTGTCCCAAACACTTGGAGTCTTTAAAACTTCTCACAGGCTCTGGCTTGATATTCTGCATTCTGACTGAAAGCAAAGAATCTTATCATACTCTACGTTTGTAGTCTCTCGTAGTCTCTTAATTTGTTTAGCTTGGCTTCCCATTGCTTTTTCTTTGCACGCATGCATGTGTGCCTGTGTGCGTGCGTGCGTGCATGCACATGTGTGCATGCATGTTTGGTGTACCTGCATGATGTTGTATATGTGTGGACACATGTGGGGGTGCACTAGCCTGTGGAGGCCGGAAGTTGATGTGAGGAAAAACTTCCTATGACCCTTTCACCTTCTTCACGGAAGCAGGGCCTCTGAGGGAAAGCTAGAGCTCCATGAGATGATGTGACTTAAACTCCTAGCCAGCTTACTCCTGTGTCCTGTCTCTGACTTCTGAGGCAGAAATCACAAAGAGGCTGCCACACCCACCTGGCATTTATCTGGGGATCTGAATTCTTGGTCCTCACCCTTGCATTCCCTTAATCCATTTCCACAGACCCAGAATATCCACGGTTAAATGCATCCAATTACTCCCCACAGGACTAAAACTAGCAAAGTGTTGGTTACATATAACACGAAAAAAGAAATATATAATACATGACATTTTTTAAAATGGTAGAAAAAAGAGGACAGCGGAAGTGAATGGAGCTGGCTTCACCCTTGAGGAGGCAATGTCCTCCGACTCGCATGGAACCCATTACTGTTACTGCCAGCAAGATCAAATAAAGAGCTCATCTTTGTAAAGACAAATGATGACTATTCACAATATCTGTAGCATCCTCATGAGGCTTCTGTGTTTGAGACTAAGGTACTGTGTTTCCCAAAACAAAGCGCCTCTCATGCTGAGCACATTTCAAATAATAGAAATAAGAAAAAATACACAACATACCAATTTCTGATATTTGGAGGACACTGGATGCAAAACACTAAAAAGCTATTTCCATTTATTCTCTATATGTGAGCCAATTTTGCAGACCAAGTAACCTACCACTCAGAATGGTTTCTCGATGGCCCTGTTTCACTCGGCAGCAGGAACGCAGTCAATACCCTATCTCCTCTTGCATTCATGACATAAGCTCCAAAAACGAGCCTTTCAGATGCATATCTGTGTTGTTTGGAATTTTGAGTATGTACAGGACTATCCTCTCAGACAAGAAAAACGACTGAAAGTGGACTTAAATCCAGGATAATCAATGTCCCTAAATCCTGGAATAACTCTACCCTTCAGCAGAAACCACAGGTCTATACACATTTCATGATTTGCCGGAAGCTTTGTAGGAAATCATACCCACCTCTCACTTACGCAGCAAAAATCATTTCCAAATGAGAGCGAAATAACAATAAGACCTGCATTCACCTCATCCACTGATCAATTAAACAATTCAAAACGTTACTTATCTGCTTTAGGTGTTCTTCCCTCTAGGGAAATCACAGGGTAATGTACATTTATGTTTTAAATAGAAATGCCCAGCCCAAATAGAAAGAGTGGGAAAAATGGAAAAGGAGAAGTGAGTGCTTAAGAAAGTACATCATATGAAAATAAGGCTGTGGAGTACATAAATAGAACAAAGTAACCTTGAAAAATGAAAGAAATTTAAATTATTTTATATCAACATTTATAGGCAGATATCACTTGATGGTGCCCTTTGTGTTTATGAGCAAAGCTCTCTCTTCCAGGATTCTGTCCTCTAGAGTAATTTTTTTTCAGCTCTATGAGGCTTGGCAGTTCATGAAGAGTTTCACTAAACACTTCAAAATTCATTGGAATTTATCTCTTTCCCCAGGCACAGAGAAGAAGAAAAAGCTTTCAAGTGGCTTTTCTATTCTGTATAATAATTCAGTGAATAAGGAAAGCAATCATTTGCAGCTCTGGTATCCAATGTATATTTGGGAGGGGAGAGAAATACAGAGAGGCTGTGTTTTAGAGATGTAAGGCTGGACATGAATATCATTTTTACAGTTAAAAGTGGCTAACTCATTATAATCATTTTTCAACTGTTAGTATCTGCATTCTGAGAATGTAAGATAAAGTTTGTAAAAAATCAAAACCAGAATATTTGGTGTGCAATGAGACCTACATGTAATCATTATATGAACCTGTCAGTGGAAAATCAGTAACTGCTTCTCTGAGAGTTCTAATCTAGCTTATGTTGCTCCAGCGACAGTTTTTGGTACTTAGAACATTAACACTGTGTATCCAAGAATGTTGTCAGAGAGAATAAATTAATCTGGTACTTATGTCTTACTTGTTTATTATGAGTTACATTTTGAGTCAAGAAAATAAAAAATGGGTTCTCCCAAAGAATCAGTGAAAAAACAATATTTTGCAGCATCATTATACCTCATGTAATGATAAAATACAATGCAATATTGCATTCACAATAAATTATTAATACTTTATAATAATAAAGAAATAATTGCACATGATATAAACAAACATGAATCGGTGTCTTTAGTTAAAAGGAAGTGATGCCTACAAATACATACACACACAGAGACACACAGGCACACACACTCATATACATAAACTGTCACACACAAAGACACTCACAGAACATACATAATACAAATAATACACACAGACACACACACACAGAGATATGAATACAAACACCACATACTTCTGTGATAATGGTAATAAAACCACCTGAGAACTTGATTGTTTAAAAGAGTCTTCTTCAGAAAGTTCTAAGAGATCTTGCCAGTTGTATTTTAATAAATGACTCCAATGATTCGAGGTTGTCAGGCTAAACATAACACTACAGTCCTCACAACAAGCACAAATGACTTCAAAGATTCCCAAGTTAGGATTAAACAATCTGGTTCAATGTTCCTCCTGTTCCTCTCAGTTAGGAGTTGTCTTTACCAAGAAAACTGTCAGGTTAGTTTGGTGTGTGTGTGTGTGTGTGTGTGTGTGTGTGTGTGTGTGTGTGTGTGTGTGCGCGCGCGCACGCACGTGCGCATGTGTGTGTGTGTGTTTTTTTTATCTTATTTATTCTTTGGTAATTTCACATTTGAATAAAGTGTATTTGTGATCATATCCACCCTTCCTATCTCCCTACTGCATTACTCCCTATAACAGTTCCTTACATTTAAATAGTGCTTTGTGGTTACTTGCTGAGGGCCAGCCCCAGCCATTGACAGGGTGGCCTCAGAGGAGGAGTCAGGTGCAATGATCAGGAGAATTTTTCAGTTCTGGCTGACTAGCAATTGGGTTGATTCTTTAGTTAAACAGGCTTCAAAGAACAAAGATAAACTATTGATTACCTAGAAGTACAGGTTATATCATTTTGTCTCTGGACATGGGTTTGATTTTTGTATATGTCCAGGGATACAAATTCAGTCACAGTTAGAAATCACAAATAGAACAGATTTTGTTTTTATTATTAACTCTATAACTACAATTCAAAGAACCCAAAGAATGTTTTTGCCAAAGCAAATACATTTATTATGTGACAGCCTACTTTTAGGGAGCAGTATTACTTCAGACAACCAGAAAATATCTAAACCAGTCTTTTTATGAATAGCAAATATGAATCAACTACACTATTAAGTGGGAAAAGGTTATTTTAGTCAATATATCTTATTTACTGAGTTCTATTCCTCAAGGGTGTACCTGTATAATCTCCTATCTTTACATTTTCAGAGAACTCTAAGTATAATAAAAAGAGTCCTTGAATCTGTTACCAATTCTCCTGACCACTCAGTTTGTCATTTTTTTCTAAGTTTGCCCTGTTGTAATTATACTGTTTGAGTTTGCTTAGAGTCAGATATACCAAGAAGATTCTTAGAGTAATAGCCTCATGAAGAAATCCCTAGGTGTGCCCTGTGCAGACCTTGGGCCCTAGTTCCGCACCCATTCCCCCAACTCCCAGAAGAAGCCCGTCACCCCAGATGCTCTAACACACCCAGGACCACGGGTGAGGAGGACACATCTGTCCCAACACCCAGAGTAACTGGATCCCCTGAGATCCCCATGCAGTCAGTGGTGTAGGTCCCTTCGCATTTGAACTTGTGCCCCGAGCAGATCTTGGGTGTTGATTTCACACCTATTCCCACAACACACAGAGGAAGACCATCACCCAGGTGCTCTAATATGCCCAGGATCACAAGATCATGGGAACACGGGAACACGGGATCACAGGATCACAGGTACCCTAACAGGCCCAGGATCACAGGAGCATAGGATCACAGAGGAAGCTCGACTCCCAGGAGAGTAGACACACCCAGGATCACTTGAGCTCTAACACAATCAAGCTCACAATTGAGACTTTTTTTTTGAAATTTTGTTTATTTTTTCTTTCCTCCATCTTTATTAAACTGGTTATTTTTATTTACATTTCAATTGTTATTACCTTTCCCGGTTTTCAAGCAAACATCCCCCTAACCCCCTCTCCCCTTCTATATGGTTGTTCCCCTCCCCATTCTCCTCCCCTTACTGCCCTTCCCCCCAACAATCCCGTTCACTGGGGGTTCAGTCTTGGCAGGAACGAGGGCTTCCCCTTCCACTGGTGCCCTTACTAGGCTATTCAAAGCTACCTATGACGTTGGAGCCCAGGGTCAGTCTATGTATAGTCTTTGGGTAGTGGCTTAGTCCCTGGAAGCTCTGGTTGGTTGGCATTGTTGTTCATATGGGGTCTAAAGCCCCTTCAAGTTCTTCCAGTTCTTTCTCTGATTCCTTCAACGGGGATCCCGTTCTCAGTTCAGTGGTTTGCTACTGACATTCGCCTATGTATTTGCCGTATTCTGGCTGTTTCTCTCAGGAGAGATCTACATCCGTTTCCTGTCAGCCTGCACTTCTTTGCTTCATCCATCTTATCTAGTTTGGCGGCTGTGTATGTATAGGCCACGTGTGGGGCAGGCTCTGAATGGGCGTTCCTTCAGCCTCTGTTCTAAACGTTGCCTCCCTATTCCCTCCCAAGGATATTCTTGTTCCCCTTTTAAAGAAGGAGTGAAGCATTCACATTTTGATCATCTGTCTTGAGTTTCATTTGTTCTAGGCATCTAGGGTAATTCAAGCATTTGGGCTAATAGCCACTTATCAATGAGTGCATACCATGTGTGTTTTTCTGTGATTGGGTTACCTCACTCAGGATGATATTTTCCAGTTCCAACCATTTGCCTACGAATTTCATAAAGGCATTGTTTTTGATAGCTGAGTAATATTCCATTGTGTAGATGTAACATATTTTCTGTATCCATTCCTCTGTTGAAGGGCATCTGGGTTCTTTCCAGATTCTGGCTATTATAAATAAGGCTGCTATGAACATAGTGGAGCATGTGTCTTTGTTGTATGTTAGAGCATCTTTGGGGTATATTCCCAAGAGAGGCATAGCTGTGTCCTCAGGTAGTTCAATGTCCAATTTTCTGAGGAATCTCCAGACTGATTTCCAGAATGGTTGTACCAGTCTGCAATCCCACCAACAATGGAGGAGTGTTCCTCTTTCTCCACATCCTCGCCAGCATCTGCTGTCGCCGGAGATTTGATCTTAGCCACTCTGACTGGTGTGAGGTGGAATCTCGGGTTTGTTTTGATTTGCATTTCACTTATGACTAAAGATGTTGCACATTTCTTTAGGTGCTTCTCAGCCATTCGGCATTCCTCAGCTGTGAATTCTTTGTTTAGCTCTGAACCCCATTTTTAGTAGGGTTATTTGTTGAGACCACATCTTAACATCTTCCCCAACACCTACCATAGCTGGGACCGACACAGAAACCAGTGTAACACAAACTCCTGCCCAGGAGCAAACTCAGGACTCAGGCCTCCCCCACCTACTGTGGCAACACCCAGAGAAAGGTTGACTCCCAGGAGCTCTGACACAACAGGACGTCAGTATATCAGAGGCAGCTTGACTCCCACAAACTCTGACACACTCAGAATCACAGGATCACATGATCACATGATCACAGGATCACAGAATCACAGAATTACAGGATCACAGAATCACAGGATCACAAAGACACCTGGGCTCTGAGAAGTTCTGAAACAAGCAGGATCATAAGAAGGGCAGGCTTCAGTCAGAGACAGCTAGGGCAGGTAGCACTAGAGATAACCAGATAGCAAGAAATAAGCACAAGAACATAAGCAGCAGAAACAAAGGCTACTTGGCATCATCAGAACCCAGTTCTCCCACTACAGCAAGTCCTGGATACCCCATCACACCTAAAAAGCAAGATTCAGAGTTAAAAACTACATTTCATGACGATGATAGAGGATATTAAAAAGGACATAAGTAACTCCCTTAAAGAAATACAGGAGAACACAGGTAAACAGGTAAAGAAATTGAACAAAACTATCCAAGATCCAAAAATGGAAATAGAAACAATAAAGAAGTCACAAAAGGAGACAACCCTGGAGATAGAAAAGAGGTCAGAAGACATAGACTCAAGCATCACCAACAGAATACAAAGGTAAAAGAGAGAATCTCAGGGACAGAAGATACCGTAAAAAACATTGACACAATAGTCAAAGAAAATGCAAAATGCAAAAAGCTCCCAAACCAAAACATCCAGGAAATCCAGGACATAATGAGACCAAACCTAAGAACAGTAGATGTAGCAGAGAGCAAAGATTAACAATTTAAAGGGCCAATAAACATCTATAGAAGAAAATTTCCCTAAACTAAAGAAAGAGAAACCCACAAAGATAGAAGAAGCCTTCAGAACTCCGAACAGATCAGACCACAAAAGAAATTCCTCCCATCACATAACACCAAATACACAAAGCAAGGAAAGCAGTAAGGGAAAAAAGGTCAAGTAACATATAAAGGCAGACCTATCAGAATTACACCAGACTTTTCAACAGTGACCATGAAAGCTAGAAGATCCTGACCAGATGTCATTCAGATCCTAAGAGAATATAATTGCCAGCCCAGGCTACTACATCCAACAAAACTCTCAATTACCATAGATGGAGAAACCAAAATATTCCATAACAAAAACAAAGTGCCACAACTTTCCACAAATCCAGCCCTACAAAGGATAATAGATGAAAATCTCCAACAAAATGAAGGAAACTATACCCTAGGAAAAGCAAGAAAGTAATCTTCTTGCAGGAAGCCCAAAAGAAGATAGCTGCAGAAACATAATTCTACCTCTAACAACAAAAATAACAGAAAACTACTCCTTAATATTTCTTATCATCAATGGACTCAATTCCCCAATAAAAAGACATAGACTAACAGACTGGATAAGTAAACAGGATCCAGCATTTTGCTGCATACAGGAAATGCACCTCAGTGACAAAGACAAACACTACTTCAGAGTAAAAGGCCGGGAAAACATTTTCCAGGCAAATGGTTCAACGACATAAGCTGGACTAGCCATTCTAATATCCAATAAAATCGACTTTCAACCAAAAGTTATCAAAAAAGTTAAGGAAGGGCACTTCATACACATCAAAGGATAAATCCACCAAGATGAACTCTCAATTCTGAATAGCTATGTTCCAAATGCACGGGCACCTACATTCATAAAAGAAACCTTACTAAAGTTCAAAGCATACATTGCACCACACACAGTAATAGTGGGGTAATTCAACACCCCCACTCTCATCAAAGGACAAATCATGGAAACAGAAACTGAACAAACACACAGTGAAACTAACAAAATCTATGAACCAAATGCATGTGACAGATATCTATAGGACATTTCATCCTTAAACAAAAGAATATACCTTCTCCTCAGCATCTCATGGTACATTTTCCAAAATTGACCATACAATTGGTCACAAAACAGGGCTCAACAGATACAAGAAGATTGAAATAATACCACACATCCTATCAGATCACCATGGACTAAGACTGATCTTCAATAACAAAAAAACAACAGAAAACCCACATACACATGGAAGCTGAACAATGCTCTACTCAATGATAACTTGGTCAAGGAAGAAATAATAAAGAAATTAAAGACTTTCTGGAATTTAATGAAAATGAAGGCACAACATCCTGAAATTTATGGGATACAAGGAAAGTAAAGCTAAAAGGAAAACTCATAGCTCTGAGTGCCTCCAAAAAGAAACTGGAGTGAGTGTACATCAACAGCTTGATAGCACACCTGAAAGCTCCAGAACAAAAAGGAGCAAGTACACTCAAGAAGAGTAGAAGGCAGGAAATAATCAAACTCAGGGCTGAAGTTAACCAAGTATAAACAAAAAGAACTACACAAAGAATCAACAAAACCAGGAGCTGGTTCTTTGAAAAATATCAACAAGATAGACAAACCTTTAGCCAGACTAACCAGAGGGCACAGAGACAGTATCCAAATTAATAAAATCGGAAATGAAAAGGGAGACATAACAACAGAACCTGAGGAAATTCAAAGAATCATCAGATCCTTCTACAAAAGCCTGTCTTCCATAAAACTGGAAAATATGAAGGAAATGGACAGTTTTTCTAGACAGATACCATGTATCAAAGTTAAATCAGGATCAGATAAATCATCTAAACAGTTTCATATCAGCTAAAGTAATAGAAGCAGTCATTAAAAGTCTCCCAACCAAAAAAAGCTCAGAACCAGATGGATTTAGAGCACAATTCTATCAGACCTTCAAGTAAGACCTAATACCAATACTCTTCAAAGTGTTCCACAAAATAAAACAGATTGAACATTCCCAATTCATTCTATGAGGCCACAATTAAGCTTATACCTAAACTACACCAAAACCCAACAAAAAAGAGAACTTCAGACCAATCTCCCTTATAAACATCAACACAAAAATACTTCAAAATTCTTGTAAACTGAATTCAAGAACACATGAAAACAATCATCCACCATGATCAAGTAGGCTTCATCCCAGGGATGCAGTGATGGTTGAATATATGGCATTCCATCAACGTAATGTACTATGTAAACAAACTCAAGGAAAAAAAACATATGATCATTTCATTAGGTGCTGAGAAAGCATTTGTTAAAATGCAACACCCTTTATTTTAAAAGCCTTTGAAACAGCAGGAATTCAAGACCCATACCTAAACATAGTAAAAGCCATATGCAGCAAACCAGTAGCCAACATCAAGCTAAATGGAGAGAAACTTGAAGCAATCCCACTAAAATCAGGAACTAGACAAGGCTGCCCACTCTCTCCCTATTTATTCAATACAGTATTCAAAGTCCTATCCAGAGCAATCAGATAACAAAAGGATGTCAAAGGGATACGAATTGGAAAGGAAGACGTCAAAATATCACTATTTGCAGATGATATGATAGTATACTTAAGTTAACCAAAAAATTCAGCCAGAGAATTCCTAAACCTGATAAACACCCCAACAACGTGGCTGGATATAAAGTTAACTCAAACAAATCAGTATCCTTCCTCTACTCATTGGATAAACAGACAGTTAAGGAAATTATACCCTTCACAATAGTCACGAACAATATAAAATACCTTGGTCTGACTCTATCCAAGCAAGTGAAAGATTTGTATGACAAGAACTTCAAGTCTCTGAAGAAAGAAATTGAAGAAGATAACAGAAGTTGGAAGGATCTCCCATGCTAGTGGATTGGCAGGGTTAATATTGTAAAAATGCTCATCTTTCAAAAAGCAATCTACAGAGCCAATGCAATCCCCAACAAAATTTGAACTCAATTCCTCATAGAATTAGAAAGAGCAATTCTCAAACTTATTTGGAATAACAAAAACCTAGGATAGCAAAAACTACTCTCAATCATAAAAGAACTGCTGCGGGAACCATGATTCCCAACCTCAAGCTGTATTACAGAGCAATAAGCATAAAGACTGTGTGGTACAGAGACAGGCAGGTAGATCAATGGAATAGAATTGAAGACCCAGAAATGAACCCACACACCTATGATCACTTTATCTTTGACAAAGGAGCTAAAACCATCCATAGGAGAAAAGATAGCATTTTCAACAAATGGTGCTGGTTCAACTGGTGGTCAGCATGTAGAAGAATGCAAATCATTCCATACTTATCACATTGTTCAAAGCTGAAGTCCAAGTGGATCAAGGACCTCCGTACAAAACCAGATACATTGAAACTAATAGAAGAGAAAGTAGGGAAGGGCCTAGAAGGCACAGGGGAAATTATAGCTGAGTCAACTGGTGGTTCTATTTATAGCCTTTTAAAGAAACTTCATAATTATTTCTATAGTGGCTTCATCAGTTTTTAGTTCACTAAAAGTGAATAAGTATATCATCTCCAGCATTTATTATCATTTTAATAAATTCAAAAGGTCCATTTATAGCATAGCGACTAGAGCTAGCAATAAGATATTATGTAATTGAAAGGCTGAGAGCGAACTTTAAATATTTAAGTTTACAAAATAACAGAAATATCAATTGGTTTTAATATATTATTTTTAAAAAATTATTCACCCAATAAGTAGATATATCTTTCAATGAAATTACTTTTGAGGGGCTAGAGAAATGGCTCAACAGTTAATATCATGTTCTGCTCTTTTAAAAGATCCAAATTTGATCCCCACAATCCATATTGGATGGCTCAAAACAGCCTATAACTCCAGCTCCCTGTAGGCTGACTTTGGCAGGGACCCAGACTCACATGTACACACCCATGCACAGACACATACACTCATTTATAATTTAAAATGTTAATAATAAAATAAATATTTAAGTAATATTTTAAAAATTTATTATTGTTATGTGTCTGGGTTTTTTATTTCATATATATCTGAATATCACATGCCTACAGAGACCAGAAGTATGTATAGGCAATCCTGGAACTGGAGTTATGTTTTCAGCCACCGTGTGGGTGCTGGAAATTGAACACTCTGGAAGAGTGACCAGTGTTCATAACTGCTGCACCATCTCTCCAGCTCCCAAATAATAATGTTTTAAAATATTCTTTAATAAATGGAAAATGATAGGTTAAGTAAGAAGAGTCAGTGGGTAATTACAATAGTTAAGCCTTATAACCTGAGGTCAAGCCTCAGGACCCATATGATGGAAGGAAGGGCAAACTTCTGCAAGTTCTTTCTGATCTCCCGACATGTAAAGCAAAATTTAAAAGAAAGAAAGAAAGAAAGAAAGAAGGAAAGAAAGAAAGAAAGAAAGAAAGAAAGAAAGAAAGAAAGAAAGAAAATTATCTCTATCTAAGAAGACAGCTAGATAATGAGGTTTTTTTTTAACTTCAAGCAAAACTAAAACCATGTTGTGAAACTAAAGGTGTCAAAAGGAGGTGCACTGTGTAAACTGAGGTGTCTTCAGAGGATGTCAGAAAGTCTATGAGCACATTGAAATCACACCTACAACTCCGCTTAAATGTGTAGCGTCTGGATTAGTTTATAGCTTTCGAGACTTTTTAATTACAAGCTTGTACACACAGGAGCTGGAGATGTAACTAAGTTGGTAGAGAGCTTAACTGGCATGGGCTGGATTTGAAGAACTATATAACTCATGCATTGTGATGCTTGCCTTAATCCTTGCACCAAGAATTAGAAGTTCAAAGACATCCTTAGATACATAGTAAGTTTGAAGCCAGCCTGGGTTACATGAACCTGTCTCAAAAACATAAAAGCTCTGTGACATAAAAAAAAAAGTTCAAGATAATGGAAAACGATCATTTTAATTAACTCAATAGATTGTTAAGAAAACCAGTGTCAACTTGAAGCCTAGGCATACCTAAACATGCAATAGACAAGTCAGGCTGATACAAGTCATGGTAAGCTGGTAAATGTTTAGTATACTCCTTGCACAAAGTCAGTGACAACATTACAGATCACAATGAGATACTAATATTAACAGTTAGCAACCAATTTTCACAAGTCCAGAGTAGTCCCAGCAAACCTTAGGTCAAGCCATTCAAGAAAGTAGTTGAGTCTAATTTAGCATGAATTTCTGCATAAATTTCAAGGGGAGGCCCCAAGGCCTGACATCATTACTGAGGCTATGGAGCGCTCACAAAAAGGGACCTACCATGACTGCCCTCTAATAGACCCAACAAGCAGCTGAAAGAGTCAGATGCAGATATTTACAGCCAACCAATGGACAGAAGCTGCTGACCCCTCTGGTTGGATTAGGGAAAAGCTGGAGGAAGCTGAGGAGGAGGGCAGCTCTGTAGGAGGACCAGTAGCCCTCAATTAACCTGGACACCCGAGATCTCACAGACACTGGATCACCAAGCAGGCAGCATACACCAGCTGATATGAGGCCTCCAAGAAAACTGATGGGTCTGGGTTCAATCAGAGAAGATGCATCTAACCCTCAAGAGATTGGAGGCCCCAGGGAGTTTAAAGGTCTGGTGGGTAGATGGGTGGAGACAGGGGGTGAGGAGGAGGTATGGGATGGGGAACAATCAAAGAGTGGACAGGGATGGGAATAAAATTTGGAGTGTAAATAAATAAAAGTTTAAAAAATATTTTTTCTAAATATGACATTCAGTGGGATATTATTTTGATGACATATTGAAGTATTTAGTCAAGTTGGAAAGACAAAAATCACAAAGCAAGTGTTCTCTAAAGTTTTGATAAGAAAAAGTGGTGTCTGTGGAAAAGTTAATTGAATTCAAGAGAGTTTGGCAGCCATGAGAAAGAAGCCAAGCTTGCTCTCAGCAGTGGCTCTACCCCAGGCCAATAGCTTCCTATTAGCAAAACATGTTAGAAACTCAGTTCTCAGTGCCCCACCCAGCTCTTCTGCAACAGAAACTCTGAGAATATTAGACTACCCTCCCTATTTTAAAGTCTTCCTGGGACCATGTACAGTGAGGAGCCCTGAGGTTTGAGGACCATTTCTCTAAACCAAGTTTTCAAATATTAGCATCTTTAGATCAATTTTTTAAAATGAGAGTTCTTGCCCAGTTATACAACTGCATAGCCAGAACTCAGGAATACAGCTATGTTTAACTTTATGATACTTTAGTTTATTACTTGCATAAATTGTAGTTCACAACAGTCACTCTGAGAGTAAATAAGGAAATAAACACAATTTATAGTACAAAATTGTTGGTCAAAGTGTATAATAAATCTTCAAGAACTTATCATGCAGCTTCAACACATGTCCACATTTTGCCTGTCTTACTCACAACCTCCATTTATTCTTCAGTGAAGCTTCTGTGGGAATAAATTCAGGTAACCCCTATCACTCACCCTGTAAATAGTTCATATTCATCTCCACTGGATTGTTTTCCTGTAGCCAGCTGCTATTATAGTGAGCAAATTTACTAATAATTACCTATTCTCTCTGTAACAGCAGTGTAAAACGTGTTTGCAAAATTGGTCCATCCCCAGCATTCACCTGACAGCATTATATTCTGGAATAATTTCTTATTCCCCCTCTCCTTTTCTCTTCCTTTCTTTATTTGGGGTGTTAATCTGAGCCTCTTACATCATAACCATTCCTAGTCCTTCCCTTGTTCCATCCCCCTCCAGCTGCTGCTCCTCCACTCAATTGTCCTTTTTCTACTCTCACATCTTTTTTTTAAAATTTTTTGAAAGGTTCTATGTATTTTAATGTGAGCAAACCAATTTTCTCATATAAAACATGTAATAACAAATCAGACCCCCACCAGTCTCCACAGGTTAAAAATGTTGAGTTCTATCTGGTAGGATTGATGACCATGATTCAGCATAAAGCCTCTCTAGACACAGTATGAGAGACCTACAGTCCACAGACTACAAAGAAGCCTTCATTTTCCTCCAGTGTCTTCTCTTGGAATTGTATCTGATTTTTGTTGTTGTTGTTGTTGTTGAGGCTGCTGCTGCTGCTGCTGCTGCTATTGTTGTTACCAAATTTCATCCAAATCCATTGAGAATAGGACAATTTTGCTTTTGTTTCTTGGTCAGGAATATCTTGATCCCAAAAGTCTTGTGAGAATTCATGGTGAGAAGCCCAGTTAAAATTGTGCTGCACAGTGGCAGAAGAAAGATTTTAAATGACTTGGAGGCCAGAGAAAAATTGAGTCAGCTCTTTCCTACCACCAGGTGAGTCCAAGGGACCAAACAGGTAATCAGACTTGCTAGCAAGTGCATTTATCTGCTCAACCATTTTATTGGCTATGTCTTTTATTTTCCAATCTACATTTAGATTCCATACATGAGACAAAACATATGATGTTTATCTTTCTAAATTTGGCTTGTCAGTTACATGATCTCGACTTCTATCCATTTTCTTCAAAATGACATAGGTATGATTCACCTATGGCTGAATAATGCTGCACTGTGTGCGTGCGTGCGTGCGTGCGTGCGTGCGTGCGTGTGTGTGTGTGTGTGTGTGTGTGTGTGTGTGTGTGTGAGAGAGAGAGAGAAAGAGAGAGAGAGAGAGAGAGAGAGAGAGAGACCCATTTGTATGTGGACACACACACAGGCTAATCCCATGACCTAGCTGCCATCCATCAACAGAGCTTCAGCATTGGTTATCTGCCAGAAGATCAGGCTTGTGTGTTCTCTATGGTTCTCCATGCTCACTGCATGGTCCATCCTTTGAGTTTTCTTTTGAATATTTGTAGTTGTAGCAGAACTTTGTTTGCTTAATGTTTGTCAAAAACGTACTTCGTGGGTATCCTTGCGCATTTTCACTGTACCGAGTAAGGTGGTGAGCATTTTGTTGACACCGACAGTGCTGTTAGACTGATCTGTGGATGCTGTCATCCTCAGACAAGTCACTCTGTATATTTCCAACCCTGAACTAGGCCAGGAGTTCCTGGCTCCTTTGAATGTAGCCACTCTCTTCACAGGCACTGTGAACTGGGGAAGTCTCCCCAGTAGCTTTTTCAGAGAGCAGCGCTACGGTAGTCGCTTACTTTTCAGAAGAAAAAAACAAATAGTGGATTTGTGATAATATTTGACATGCAATTTCCATACAACCAAGTACATTTATTTGACAATGACTGTGATGATATGGCTTTCAAACCAACAATATAAATAAATAAAATTTGTTTTTGTTTGGTTTTGCTCAGTTTTTATTTTGGATTAAGGATTTGTTTATTTGTTTGTTTTGGTGGGTGGCTGTTTTGTCTTGTTTTATTGAGACTGGGTCTCACTGTTTATCTCTGGCTGATCTAGAACTAACAGAAATCTGCGTACCTTTGCCTCCTAAATGCTTGGATAAAAGATGTTTGTATATTACCCAGTTGGTGTGGTTTTAAGTTATCTAGCCCATAGGATGCGTATAGTAAAAAACATATACTGTGTTTTAAATCATTTGAAAGATTTACTTTTCTTTTTAGGTTATATTGCTGTGGTTATTTGAATAATAAAAGCCTTCATAGTCTCATATATTTGAATGCTTGGTCACCTTGGAGTAGCACTATCTGAAAAGATTAGAAGTTGTGCCCTTGTTGGAGGAACTGTGTTCCTGTAGGTGGGCTTTGAGGATTTCAAAAGTCTAAGCCAGACCCATTGTCTTTTTCTTCCTGCTTCCCCATGGCTCCAAATGTAAAACTCTCAGCCCTTCTCCAGCACCATACCTGCTTTTATATAGTCATTTTCCCTACCATGATGAGAACAGACTAAACCTCTGAAACTGTATATCAGCCCCCAATTAAATGCTTTTTTTGTGAGAGTTGCCTTGGAAGTAAATGATAATCACGGAAGAATTCACAGACCCAGGGAGGCTAAGTAACAAAGAAAGCTCGCTCGAGAGGCGAATGTATGGGTCTCCCTTAGTTGGGGAACTAGAATAGATATTGCAGGTGGACTGGGAACATGTGGGGACATGAATAGGAGGGATCTGGTTCAGAGAGGATGGATGGAATGAGTACTGAGAGAGACAATTAGGGGGCAATTTGGCAAACTTAATGTAATGGAAATTCCCAGGAATCTATTAGGGTAGGCCTTGCTAAGACTCTTAGTAATGGAATATACAGAGCTTTGATTAAACATTTCCTATAACCAGGCAAGACTTCCAGTGGAGGGTGTAGGATACCAACCCAGACACAAAATCTTGAACCTACAATTTATTCTTCCAGCATGACGCTCTTGGGTAAAGGTGGCACAGAAATTGAGAGAATAGCTAATCAATGACTGGTCCATTTTGACACCCTTGTCTTAAGAGGGAGACCATCTCTGACACTGCCTGGAGAACCAGAAACCAGAGGACCCAGACACCTATGAGAGAACGAAACACAACTGGAAAAAAGTCATTGAAATGATGCCTAATGATATTCTGGAACACTCACAGATTGGTGCCTAACTCAATTGTAATCAGTATGCAGTAATTGATGGAAACAGAGGCAGAGGTTCAGAGTCAAACATTAGACATTGTTCAAGGAATCTTGCTGAAGCAAAGGAGCAGAGAGGCAGAGAGGTTAAGAGCACCACAAGAAAACCTACTGAATAAAGAAACCTGGTTTCATATCTTACTAAGACTGAATTGCTAATCAGGGAGCCTGCATGAGTCGATCCTAGGTCCCCTGTATATATCATAGTTGTGTAGCTTGCTGGCTTTGTGGGACTCCTTGCAGAGGCAGTAAGGGCTGCTTCTAATGCTTTTGCTTGCTTTTATGACTCTTGTCCACCTACTAGGTTGCCTTGTCTAGACACAATATGAGGAGAGGTGTCTTATCACACTGAAATTTGATATGCTATGTTTGGTTGATATTTCTGGAAAAGGATAAGAGGGGAGCGGGGGATGGAGGAGGGGGATGGAGGAAGAGGGGAAAACTGCTGTCCAGATGTAATATGTGAGAGAGTTAATTAATTAATTTGTAAGAAAAATAAAGGCAATCAAAGAAAAAAGAGTTGAGTTGCCTTACTTAGGGTGTCTCTTTCTTCACAGAAACAGAACACTAAGACAATTACTAAATTAATATGTTACTAGATAACTTTTAGTTTGTCTTCAATTTGCGTGGTAGATTATTTTTCTTTTTCATGTATAAAATATTCATATTATCCTAAAATGAAAGATCAAAATACAAGGGACATGCAAAAATATTTAGCTTCCACTATCCAGCTGTGTGGTAAAGGTTTTGTTGCATGCACTCTTCTACTTTGTACCTGGCATCTTAAATGTTTTATTATTATTATTTTATTTTACACGTATGTGTATTCTGTCTGCATATATGTCTTTGCATCATTTGCTTGCCTAGCGTACAAGGAGGCTAGAAGAGTGTGTTGGATTCCTTAGAACTAGAGTTAAAGACATTGCAAGTTGCCATATGGGTGCTGGAAATTGAACCCAAGTTCTCTATAAGAGCAGTCAGTATTCTTCGGAGCTGGGGACTGAACCCAGGGCCTTGCGCTTCCTAGGCAAGTGCTCTACCACTGAGCTAAATCCCCAACCCAGCAGTCAGTATTCTAAACTGCTAACCCATCTCTTCAGCTTGTATCATTTTCTTCAATACTTATCTGTAATTTCAAGCAAATTCTTAAGGTATTCTCATGTAGATAAATTCTAATTTCCAAAAGACAGGAAATACAACAGCTATTTAATACAAGACACCTTTAATGATCAGTCGTGTTCCTGATTTTTTTTTAATTCTTCTAAATGGTGTCAGTTTGAAGTCTTCTTGCCTAAATGACAAAACATTTCATTAGTAAAACAGAGAAAAGATCAAGTCAAGGAAAAATATGTCGTAAACAAACATCCATTATTTAAAAACTTACTTTTCTAGAAGAAGACAATGTAAACCACTATAATGCAGCCTACAATCCATCCAACCAGGAGAAGAATGGGAACCATGAGCTGTGGTGACGCTGACTCTGCTTAGAAGAAATGAAAACAGATTCACTAGATCCTTTCCACACTAAACTTTATAAAGCAAAATAATGAAAGATCTCTGGTGGAACTAAGGAAGAGCATGCAGTGACTGGGTACGTACATGGCTGTTTTTGTCTTATTTTCTTCAGAAGACACCCTGCAACCGAATTATAAACCCTGGATATTTGAGACAGAAATCTTGGATTCAATCCAAGGGTCACCCTTTTATATTTCATGACCTTGTGCAATTTTGAACTTGACGCTTCCAGCTTGGTAGTGGAACTTGTAGTTTCTCTGTCCTGGTTGGTTCCACAGTCAAATAATACAGTGTGTGCAAAGCTTTGTAAACTTGAACTACTGTGCCTGTGTTTGGTGTACACAGAGCATACTCATGAGTTTGTTCAGTGACCGGCCTAGTAGCTGTTTACGTAGCAACAATCCGATATAACTGTAACGTAGTTCCTACCAAACTGAATTACTTGTACAAGATTAGATTGTTTTGGAAATTATTCTTGATCTCAATAACTGGCTTTAATCTTGAACTTTACAGGAAAAGGAAAAGTTCATTCTTTACATGATTACCATCACAGAAAAAAAATGATTTCTTTAAAGTTATTCACTCTCACCACTAGCACCGAGCATAGCTGTATGGGCAATAATAATCCAAAATACATGAAAGACACTTGTATAATGCTTCCTGCATTTCCTGCTTGTATCCTGCCTGCAAATTTATATCCATATGTTTCTAGAATACTCACTGTATCTCAATCTTGTACACTCAGCAAACATATATGCTTATACCCCACCCAAAAGATTGTAAAACATCACAGAAAGATACCTTATAGAATTAATGGCTCTGTGTTAAGGACTAAGACATACTACTCTTAATTGAAGAGCACAATGACTTCATATGCCATTAGCTAAAAAAGAGAATGGGTGCTCTTTGCAACTGCAGTCCCGTTACAATTTCCATCACTTTGGATGTGAAAGGTTGTTAATGCTATTAAAGTCACGAGGAGATGTGGTACTTCTAAAATTAGAAGATACTTTCATAATACCCAACTTTCTGAAGTTTAAATAAATTTTAATAGATTCAATGTTTTTCATCAAATGTTGAAGTCTCTCTTATCTGAAAAAGCGTGCTTTCCTTGCTTCTCTGAATTGTGACCTTGAATAAGGCACAATCCACTGAAGAAACCTCTTCCTCCTTACCTGCCATGTGCTGTTGCTTTAAGGGCAAAGCAAACATTATGAGACATACTTTAGTCTCATTTGGGAGAAAGAATTTTTTGTGAATTAAGATACCATTAGAGTGGAAGTACATGACAGTATTCTTTTTAATTATTCATGTAAGTGATACAGTACTTCTGTCAATTTCAAAGAATTTGAAAATGCATAAACATTCCAATTAAGTATAAATGTTTAATGCAAGTGTATTTTAATAAAATTTTATAACACATGTTTTAATAAAATTTGCATGTCATTGAACTCTGAAAGTAAATATTCCTTTATTTGTTATGCATTTCAACATAATGCATAACATATGCATGTAACAGTCTGTGCATTTTAACCAAGTACAACTGCATTAGTTATCTGTTAACACCAATATTTTTATTTCTACCACAATTTAAAGCATCATTTGGAACCCAATGCCCTTCCCAGATTGCTTACATCAATGGAACAAATAAAAATAAAACTTCTCTTTAAATGCAAGAACTTTTTTCAAAATGCTTTACTGTTTGTTCAGTCCAAAGCTTACCAAACTGGCTATCACTGGAAGCATTCGTAGGGGCACTTCATTGTTGAACAAAATTGTCAGGTCCAAGGCCTGGAGCCACACTCCCTAGTGATGGTGAACACATACTAACCCTCACAATCTCCATTTCCCTTAGCTAGAAAAGGAGGTGATAATATATGTATGTCTCACAAGATTGTTGTCAGGATTGAAAGCTAAGATTTCCATGTATTAAAACTGATTCTCAGACAAAGATTATATTGTCTATCTATTTTGTCATATTGGAATCAGTTATTTTATATACATTTATAAATATGAAATAAGGTTTAAGAAATAGAAAAATTAGTTCATCTATAAGCATATCAGAGATGACTAAGCTCAATATTCTCATTTGACAGACATAATATAAACTCAGAGCAGAGAGATAGCCTTTCCAAACTCACAAGGTTATGCTGCAGACCTTACACAGCATTCAACTCTTCTGGATTTTGGCCCAGCCCCCAAGATCTCAGAGCTAGTTCCTTAGTGAGAAATAGTAGTTTACAATTCAGTTTTCCAAAAAAAATCATGTATAAAATTATTATATTTCACTGACCATTTCAAATTTATTCATCTTACAGACATGGTCCAAAACTGCATATTTAATGGCTTTCTGCAGCTTCCCCAGAAGACATAGTTAATGGTTCTTTAACAGATATTCTACACTCTTCAGGGTTGAAATGCTAAAACATAAAATAGACTAGTCTGAAAGCTGTTTTTTGCCAAGAAACCTCTATACCTTACAGCTTACCTTTCTCAGCCATTCTTTCTATTGTTGGGTGGCTTAGTCAGGGCCACGAGTCTTTCTTCCTTATTGTTATCCTGTGCCTCTTTGAACTTTAAATAGAGAGGTATCTGAAGAGTGTGACAGCTGCTGCTCTCCTGCTGCCAATTGTCTACAGGGTGACAGGAGTCATTGGAAAGCACAAGTCCTCTGTCTCCCATTTAACCTTTATTGTGGAGAAACAAGAGGCTATATATGTATATGACCTAAGCAAGTGAGTAAGCTGAGTTTTCACAATGCACAGATGCACAGATTTTTATTTGCATTACATTTCACATAAGAATAGAATGTTCAATGAAAAGAATAAGCAAATTTAAAATGAAATTGATAGTTCTATTGAAAGGGGGTGGTGAAATATGAGTAAGACTTCACAGTTGGAGAGACTTGGGTTCAAATTACAACATTGCAACTTCTATAATGAAGTCCAAGCTCCTTAACCAGGGTACCAACTTGAAGTTAATAGTAGTAACAATATTTACTCGAATGGCTATTCTTGGTTGTCACAAAAGCAAGTTATATGAAGTAGTTGCCCCAAAGCCTATGGTTTCTACTCTCGTTATAATGCTGTCTGCTGCCAAGTATGTTCCAATAGACTCGTGGAGTGTTCTTACTATTGGATGACTAAGAAGAAAAGACTAGGGCCTGGTTTAATAATGGTTCTGATGTTATGCAAGCACCACCCAGAAGTGGACAAATGCAACATTAAAACCTCTTTCTGTGGCCACCCTAAAAGAAACCAGTGAAGGGAAATCTTCACAGTGGACAGAACTTTGGGTAGTACACATGATCATACATTTTGCCAAATGTGCAATTGTTCACTGACTCGTGGACTTTAGCCAATAGACTGGCTAGAGGGTCAGGGACTTGGAAAGAACACAACTGAAAACTTGGTGAGAATGACATCTGGGGAAGAAGTATGTGAACAGGTCTCTCTAAATGGGAAAAGGATGTGAACATACTTTTGTCCCATGTAAGTGCTCATCAAAGGTGACTTCATCAGAGGACAGATTCAATAGAAAGTATATAGAACGACTTATCCTCTGGGTAGTTAACCTCTTTCCTCAGCTACTCCTGGCATTGCCCAATGGGCCTATGCACAAAATGGCCACAGTTACACAGATAGAGATAATACCTCGGCTTCCAATCACTGAGCCTGACCTGATCACAGCTGCTCCTGACTGCCAGAGCTGCCAACAACAGAGACCAGCACTAAGCTGCAAATATAGCACTATTGACCAGGATGAGCAACCAGTGACCTGGTAGTAGGTTGACTACAATCAACAACTTCATCTTTAATGCAGTAAATACTTATTCTGGTTATGGATTTGACTTTCCTGCGTGTAACACTTCTGCTAAAAATAACCATCCATGGACTTATTTTAATATTGGCTTTGTTCAATATTGTGGCATTCCATGCAGTATTGCTTCTGACCAAAAAATTCACTTCACGATTATGGAATCAACTGCTCTTACTTTGTTTCTCTCTGAAACAGTTATGCAGACAGAAATATAGAATGGTGTTTTGAAGACACAGTTATAGCATCAATTAGGTGTCAGCAGCCTAGAGGGCTGGGCTGGGGTTCTCTAGCAGGCAATATATGCTTTGAGTCAACTTCCAATATATGTAATAGTTTCTCTCATAGCCAGAAACCCTAAGACAATTACCAAGGGAAATTGCTACAAGTAAAATAAAAATACTATGAAATATAAATGGCCTTTATTACTGATGTAGAAGAATAAATCAAATGATTCCCTTTTCTTTGAACCCCTCTAAAACCAGAAAGTGATCATCTTAATAAACTAGACTCTATAACACTGTGGTATTGTCTAGAATTTTCAGAGAGCAGTCACAAGGTTGACTTTATTAGCGATGTATGAAAATGAGGCATTTTATTTTCTGAAATCCAGCCTGGTTTATGTAATACAAGGCTGACCATCCTTGAGATTATCATCAAGAGAGCTTTAATTTTGAAGTCTAGATGGAAAGCTTTTGAAATGTAATCCTGTGGCTAATTTTCAAATTAGGAGTTTTCTGGTAAGAGACAGGTCTTGCCTGACCAAATCCATTTCCACAAAGCTTTGAGAACCATGTTGCATTTCACCATGACTGGTGAAAGTGCTGCTGGAAATGTATCAATGGTTCTCCACTTGTTAGAGAATATGGTCTTAAATTCTCTGTGTAGACACCAGAGAAGGCTGATCCCTCTATCCTCAAATTTCCTATGGGGCGTCTGTCACACTTCACTCTTTGATGTTCTGTGAATCCAGACTTTTCCCACCCTGACAGAAGTCCTGGAAGTTCAGATAGGAAAAGTGTTAAGTACAAGGTAAACCTGGGCTGTACAGAAATACCTCATTTCAAAATAAAAGTATTAAAAGTCTGGGAATGTTAATTGGTGATAAAGCAATTTCCTAACATAGTCAAGGCCCTGAGTTGGAATAACAGTAACCAAGTACAAAACAAAATATACTCTCATACAGAGGCAATGAGAATATATGATTCTCTACCTTAGGCAATATATAGAATATGGTACCACAATCTGGCACACTTCTGCCATTTAAGCCAAATTGTCACATCTTTATGTCTACTATTGAAGAAAGTATCTCTGTCACATAATCTATGTAACAAAAATATACTCTAATCAAGTAACCTTGGGAATTTTTTCCCAACATATTAAACAAAAGTGAAATGATAGTAAAAAGACAGAGACAAAAGAGGATGACCACTGAGTGCTATAAATAAATATCATTCATTTTAGTGGATAAAAAACTATATATTGTCTTAGTTTGGTTTTATTGCTGTCAAGCGATACCATGACCATGACAACTCCTATATAGGCAAGCTAATTGGGGATGCCTTACAGTTTCAAAGGTCCAGTCCCTTATTATCATGGTGTTAAGCGTGGCATGATGCATGCAGATATGGTGCTAGAGAAAGTGTTAAGAGTTCTATATCTTGAACTGAAGGCAGCCTGAAGGAACTGGAATTGCACATTGGGCAGAGCTTGAGCATAGAACCTCAAAGCCCACTCCCACAGTGACACACTTCCTCTAACAAAGCCACACATACTTTAACAAGGCCATATTTCCTAACAGGGTTACTGATTATGGGTTAAGCAATCAAAACATGACTCTATGAGGGCCAAACCTATTCAAACTATCACAATATCTTTAAAAGGTAGGCTATGATATTCTGGTATGTTAAGATACAGTGCAGTAATCTACCCAGAATATTCAGGTTATCCATGATTGTAAATATTTGCAATTTAAAATGAAAACATGTATTATATGAAGGAAAATATAATAGTCAAAAGAAATTTAAAAAGTTACAGTAACTGAAAGATCATAGAAAAACACATATGAAAGGACAAAGCAATTTGTTTCAGTTAGATAAAAGGGTATTGTAAAAATGTCTACATTTTAAACACTAATTTCCATTTTAACTATCCTAAGCCTTTTTATTGGTATAAGGCAAGCCATTACTGTGTTCACTTTGGTAGCATATCTACTAAAATTGGAAAAACACATTGAAGATTAGCATGGACACTTTTCATGACTGATGCATAAATTTCAGAAGCAGACCATAAAATTACCTGAACTTAATGTATAGAAAATCCATTCAACAAAAGTCTCAAAACTAAAGAAAGAAGTAGACATCCAAACACAAGAGACATTTAGAATCCAAAAGGATGACCAAAGAAGAACCTCTTTATTGCATACTATATAATCAAGATGGCAAATATACAAAGGAAATAAATACTATAAAAGCTATGAGGTAAAAACACCTTCATAGCTATAAAGACAAGCACAAGCACATCAAAATGATATAAAGTTTCTTGTCAGTAACACTAGACTCCAGGAAGCTATGTAAAGTGAACAGCAAGCCACTCAAGCAAGCACTAACCAACTCAGATGTCTGTGTTAAGAAAATCTACCTTTTAAAAATGATAAGACTGAGCCCTAAGATGACCCTGTGTCACAGCTTTCTGTACCCAGATCCTACTGGGAGAAAGATGGTTTCTCAGAGGTGTTGACACACCCAAGAGCACAGGTGAGAACACCATTTCTGCTCTCAATCTGGGCCAAAGAGGAACCCTCACTGAGCCCTCTGGACACAGAAACTGAGGCACAGACTGGAACAGAATCCTTCTGATTTCTGCCTGTGCCCTGAGGTGACCCTGTGCCACAGCTCTCTGTAGCCAGATCCTGTGGGGAGAGAGCTCTTCTCCCAGGAGTGCTGACACAGAGGTTTACAGGAGGGTCAAGCTATTGTCAGAGGTAGCAAGACCAGCTAACACCATAGAGAAGCAGATGGCAAGAGACAAGGGCAAGAACCTAAGCAGCAGAAACCAAGGACACTTAGCATCATCAGAACACAATTCCCCCACACAGCAAATCCTGGAAAACCCAACACACACACACACACACACACACACACACACACACACACAAAGGTTTTTATTTACAGTCACAACTCATGATGATGTTAGAGGTCTTTAAGAGAGATGCAAATAACTATCTTAAAGAAATACAGGGCAACACAGGTAAATAGGTAGAAGTTCTTAAAGAGGAAACACAAAAATCAGCCAAACAGTTGAAGGATTTGAAGAAAACCATCCAGAATCTATAAGTGGAAATAGAAATAATAAAGAAATCATAAAGGGAGACAACCCTGGAGATTAAAAAAAACCTACAAAAGGGATCAGGAAGCATAGACACAAGCATTAACAACAGAATCCAAGACATAAAAGAGAGAATCTCAGGGCCAGAAGATACCATAAAAAAAAAAAACATTGACACAACCAACCAAACAAATATAAAATGCAAAAAGCTCCTAACCCAAAACATGCAGGTAATCCAGGACACAATGAAAAGATCAAAACTAAGAATAATAGGTATAGAAGAGAGCAAAGATTCCCAACTTAAAGGACCAGTAAATATCTTCAAAAAAATATAGAAGAAAACTCCCCTAACCTAAAGAAAGAGAAACCCATAAATATAAAAGAAGCCTATAGAACTCCAAACATATTGGATCAGAAAAGAAATTCCTCCCATCACATAATAGTCAAAATGTCAAATACACAAAACAGAAAGAATATTAAAAGCAGTAAGGGGAAAAGGTCAAGTAACATATAAAGACAGACCTATCAGAATTAAACTGGACTTCTCACCATAGACTATGAAAGCCAGAAGATCCTAGGCAGATGTCATACAGACCCTAAGGGAACATAAATACCAGCCCAGGCTACTATATCCATCAAAACTTTCAGTTAACATAGATAGAGAAACCAAGATATTTCATGACAAAAACAAGTTTTCAATATCTTTCTACAAATCCAGCCCTACAAAGGATAATAGATGAAAAACTCCAATACAAAGAGGGAAACTACACCCTAAAAAAAGCAATAAAGTAATCTTTAACACACCCAGAAGAAGAGAGCCACACAAACTTAATTCCACCTTGAACAACAAAAATAACAGGAAACAACAATCACTATTTCTTAATATCTTTTAAAATCAATGAACTCAATTCCCCAATAAAAAGACACAGACTAACAGACTGGATATGTAAAGAGGACCCAGCATTTTGCTACATACAGGAAACACAACTCAGTGAAAAAAGACAGACACTACCTCAGAGTAAAAGGCTGGAAAACAATTTTCCAAGCAAATGGTCCCAAGAAACAAGCTGGAGTAGCCATTCTGATATCAAACAAAATTGACTTTCAACCAAAAGTATCAAAAAACATAAGGAAGGACACGTCATATTCATCAAAAGAAAAATCCACCAAGGTTAAATCTTAATTCTGAACATATATGCTCCAAATACAGGGGCACCTATATTCATAAAAGAAACCTTACTAAATCTCAAAACACACCTTGGCCCTCACACAATAATAGTGGGAGACTTCAACACCCCACTCTCAGCAATGGACAGATCATGGAAGTAGAAACAAAACAGAGACACAGAGAAGCTAACAGAAGTTATGAACCAAATTGATTTAACAGGTATCTATAGAACATTTCATCCTAAAACAAAACAAAATACCTTCTTCTCAGCACCTCATCATACCGATTCCAAATGTTGATATAATCAGGCACAAAACAGGCCTCAACAGATACAAGAAGATTGAAATAATCTGACGCAACCTATCAGATCACCACAGACTTAGACTGGTCTTCAATAACAACAAAAACGACAGAAAGCCCACATACACATAGAAGCTGAACAACATTCTACTCAATGATAACTTGGTCATGAAAGAAATAAAGAAAGAAATTAAAGACAATTTAATGAAAATGAAGGTACAACAAACCCAACCTTATAGGATTCAAGGAAAGCAAGGCTAAGATGAAAACTCATAGCTCTGAGTGATTCCAAAAAGAAAGTGGAAAGAGCACACACTAGCAGCTTTACAGGACACCTAAAAGCTCTTTTAACAAAAAGAGGCAAATATATTCATGAGAAGTCGGAGGCAGAAAATAATCTAGCTCAGGGCTGAAATCAATCAAGTAGAAACAAAAAGAACTGTATAAAGAATCAACAAAACCAGGAGCTGGTTCTTTGAGAAAATCAAGAAAATAGATAAACCCTTAGGTAGACTAACCAGAGGGCACAGAAAGAGTATCCAAATTAACAAAACAGAAATGAAAAGGAAGACATAACAACAGAAACTGAGGAGATTAAAAAATCATCAGATCCTACTACAAAAGGCTATACTCAATACAACTGGAAAATTTGGATGAAGTGGACAATTTTCTAGACACATACCATGTACCAAAATTAAATTGGGATCAGATAAACCATCTAAACTGTCTCCTAACCCCTAAAGAAATAGAAGCAGTTATTAAAAGTCTCCCAAACAAACAAAGCCCAGGACAAGATTGCTTTAGTGCAGAATTCTATCAGCTCTTCAGAGAAGACCTCATACCAATACTCTCCAAACTATTCCACAAAATAGAAACAGAAGGAACATTACCCAGTTCCTTCTAGGAAGCCACAATTATACTTATACCTAAAGCACACAAGGACCCAACAAAAAAAGAAAACTTCAGACCAATTTCCCTTATGAATATTGATGCAAAATTAATAAAATTCTCACTAACCAAATCCAAGAACACATCAAAACGATCATCCACCATGAAAAGTAGTCTTCATCGCTTGGAAGCAGGGATGGTTCCATATTCACAAATACATTAATGTAATTCACTATATAAAAAATTCAAACAAACAAAAAACACGTGATCATCCCATTAGATGTTGAGAAAGCACTTGTCAAAACCAATACCCCTTGATGTTAAAAGTCTTGGAAAGATCCGGAATCCAAGGCCCTTACCTAAACATAGTAAAAGCAATGTACAGCAAATTAGCAGCCGACATCAAACTAAATGGAGAGAAACTTGAAGCAATCCCACTAAAATCAGGGACTAGACATGGCTGCCCACCCTCTCCCTATCTATTCAATATAGTACTTGAAGTCCTAGCCAGAGCAATCAAAAAATGAAAGGAGGTCAAAGGGATACAAATTGGAAAGGAAAGAAGTCAAAATATCACTATTTGCAAATGATATGATAGTATTCTTAAATGACCCCAAAAATTCCACCAGAGAACTACTAAGCCTGAAAAACAACTTCAGCAAAGTGACTGTATATAGAATTAACTCAAACAAATCAGTAGCCTTCCTATACTCAAAGGATAAACAGGCTGAGAAAGAAATTAGGGAAGCAACACCCTTCACAATAGTCACAAATGATATGAAATACCTTGGTGTGACTATAACCAACAAGTGAAACACCTGTATTGACAAGAACTTCAAATCTCTGAAGAAAGAAATAGAAGATCTCAGAATACAGAAAGATCTCCCGTGCTAATGGATTGGCAGGATTAATATTTTAATACTAGCCATCTTTCCAAAAGAAATCTATAGATTCAATGTAATCCCCATCAAAATTCCAAGTCAATTCTTCATAGAGTTAGAAAGAGCAATTCTCAAATTGATTTGGAAGAGCAAAAAACCCAGAATAACAAAAAATATTCTCAACAATAAAAGAACTTCTGGGGAAATCACCATCCCTGACATCAAGCTATATTACAGAGCAATAGTGATAAAAACAAAAAAAAAACTGTATGGTATTGGTACAGAGACAGGCAGGAATATCAGTACAGTAGAATTGAAGACCCAGAAATGAACCCACACACCTATGGTCACTTGATCTTTAATTAAGTAGCAAAAACCATCCAATGGAAAAAAGATAGCATTTTCAACAAATGGTGCTGGTTCAACTGGTGGTCAGCATGCAGAAGAATGCAAATAGATCCATGCTTATCATCCTGTACAAAGTTCAAGGACTTCCACATAAAACCAGATACACTCAAACTAATAGAAGAAAAAGTGGGGAAAGTCTTGAACACTGGGGAAAATTTCCTGGACAAAACACCAATGGATTATGCTGTAAGATCAAGAATCGACAAATGGGATATCATAAAACTGCAAAGCTTCTGTAAGGCAAAGGACACTGTGGTTAGAACAAAAAGGCAACCAACTGGTTGGGAAAAGATCTTTACCAATCCTACAACAGATAGAGGCCTTATATCCAAAATATACAAAGAACTCAAGAAGTTAGACCGCAGGGAGACAAATAACCCTATTAAAAAATGGGGTTCAGAGCTAAACAAAGAATTCACAGCTGAGGAATGCCGACTGGCTGAGAAACACCTAAAGAAATGTCCAACATCTTTAGTCATAAGGGAAATGCAAATCAAAACAACCCTGAGATTTCACCTCACACCAGTGAAAATGGTTAAGATCAAAAACTCAGGTGACAGCAAATGCTGGAGAGGATGTGGAGAAAGAGGAACACTCCTCCATTGTTGGTGGGATTGCAGACTGGTACAACCATTCTGGAAATCAGTCTGGAGGTTCCTCAGAAAATTGGACATTGAACTGCCTGAGGATCCAGCTATACCTCTCTTGGACATATACCCAAAATATGCCCCAACATATAAAAAAGACACATGCTCCACTATGTTCATAGCAGCCTTATTTATAATAGCCAGAAGCTGGAAAGAACCCAGATGCCCTTCAACAGAGGAATGGATACAGAACATGTGGTACATCTACACAATGGAATATTACTCAGCTATCAAAAATAATGCCCTTATGAAATTCGTAGGCAAATGGTTGGAACTGGAAAATATCATCCTGAGTGAGGTAACCCAATCACAGAAAAACACACATGGTATGCACTCATTGATAAGTGGCTATTAGCCCAAATGCTTGAATTACCCTAGATGCCTAGAACAAATGAAACTCAAGACGGATGATCAAAATGTGAATGCTTCACTCCTTCTTTAAAAGGGGAACAAGAATACCCTTGGCAGGGAATAAAGAGGCAAAGATTAAAACAGACACAGAAGGAACACCCATTCAGAGCCTGCCCCACATGTGGCCCATACATATATAGCCACCCAATTAGACAAGATGGATGAAGCAAAGAAGTGCAGACCGACAGGAGCCGGATGTAGATCGCTCCTGAGAGACACAGCCAGAATACAGCAAATACAGAGGCGAATGCCAGCAGCAAACCACTGAACTGAGAATAGGACCCCCGTTGAAGGAATCAGAGAAAGAACTGGAAGAGCTTGAAGGGACTCGAGACCCCATATGTACAACAATGCCAAGCAACCAGAGCTTCCAGGGACTAAGCCACTACCTAAAGACTATACATGGACTGACCCTGGACTCTGACCTCATAGGTAGCAAAGAATATCCTAGTAAGAGCACCAGTGGAAAGGGAAACCCTGGGTCCTGCTAAGACTGAACCCCCAGTGAACTATATTGTTGGGGGGAGGGCGGCAATGGGGAGAGGATTGGGAGGGGAACACCCATAAAGAAGGGGAGGGGGAGGGATTAGGGGGATGTTTGCCTGGAAACCAGGAAAGGGAATAACACTCGAAATGTAAATAAGAAATACTCAAGTTAATAAAAAAAATGGGGTACAGAGCTAAACAAAACATTTTCAGCTGAGGAATGCCGAATGGCTGTGAAACACCTAAAGAAATGTTCAACATCTTTAGTCATAAGGGAAATGCAAATCAAAACAACCCTGAGATTCCACCTTCAACCAGTCAGAATGACTAAGATAAAGGACTCAGGTGACAAAAGATGCTGGTGAGGATGTGGAGAAAGAGGAACACTCCTCCATTGTTAGTGGAATTGCAAGCTGGTACAACCACTCTAAAAATCAATCTGTAGGTTCCTCATAAAATTGGACACAGTACTACCTGAGGACCCAGCTATACCTCTCTTGGGCATATACCCAAAAGATGCCTCAACATATAAAAGAGACACGTGCTCCACTATATTCATAACAGCCTTACTTATAATAGCCAGAAGCTGGAAAGAACCAAGATGCCCCTCAACAGAGGAATGGATACAGAAATTGTGGTACATTTACTCAATGAAATACTAAGCCGTTATTAAAAACAATGACTTCATGAAATTCATAGACAAATGGATAAACTAGAAAATATCATCTTAGTGAGGTAACCCAATCACAAAAAAAATGCACATGGTATGCACTCATTGATAAGCCCCAAAGCTCTGAATACCCAAGATACAATTCAGAGACCACATAAAGCTCAAGAGGAAAGAAGAACAAAGTGGAGATGATTCAGTCCTTCTTTTTTTGGGAGGAGAGGGGGGTAACGACAAAAATATTCACAGAAGAAAATATAAAGACAAAATTTGGAGCAGAGACTGAAGGAAAGGCCATCCAGAGACTGCCCCATCTGGGTATCCAACCCATATACATCCACCAAATCCAGACAATATTGTTGACACCAAGAAGTGCATGTTGACAGGAGGCTGATTTAGTTGTCTCCTGAGAGTCTCTGCCAGGGCATGACAAATACAGGGGCGAATGCTAGCAGCAAACCATTGAACTGAGAACAGGGTCCTCAATGGAGGAATGAGAGAAAGGATTGAAGAAGCTGAAGAGTTTCGCAATCCCATAAGTCTAACAATGCCAATCAATCAGAGCTCCCAGGGAGTAAACCAGCATCCAAAGAATACACATGGACAGTGTCATGGCTACAGCTGCATGTGTAGCACAGGATGGCCTTATTGGGCATCAATGGTGGTAGAAGCCCTTGATCTTGCCAAAGCTTGATGCCCCTGTGTTGGGGATTGTCAAGGTGGGGAGACAGGAAAGGGTGGGTGGGTTGGAGGAGTGGAGAACACCCTCATAGTAGCAAGGTCAGGAGGAATGGGATAGGGAGTTCATGGATAGGAAAGAGGGAAAGGGGATAACATTTGAAATGTAAATAAAAATCCAATGCAAAAATAATAAAAACATAAGTAAAATTGATAGAGAAGGACTGGAGAGGTCACTTAGCAATTAAAAGTAAACAGTACTCTTTCAGAGGACCAGAGTTTGGTTCCCAGCACCCACATTAGGTAGGTCACAACTACAACTACTTGTAATTCCAGCTCTAGAAAAATACATCACCTCCAGCTCCTTCAGGTAGCTAAACACCTCTCTCTCTCTCTCTCTCTCTCTCTCTGTTCCCCGCACGAGCGCGCGAACACACACACACACACACACACACACACACACACACAGAGATACACTTTAAAAATAATAAATAAAATAAATCTTTTTAAATAGACAGAAAATAAACAAATTTCAAGATAAGCACAAAGTGATGGAGTTCAGGATTTCCAACCCAGACAGCTGACAGAAGAGTTTCTCAGGAACATGTGTATAGGGGTGGGGGGAGGCATTTCAATATTTCAATCACTCCAGCACAGGAAAGAAAACATTTTATGAGAAAAATAAATAGAAAAAATGAAAGCTGGAAGGAATATGCCATGTTTACAACACAATAAACTAGTAAATCCCTAATAGAAATTGGGAAGAAAGTAAAGATCAAACTCAAACAACCAAAAAAAAAATAGTCCTCCAAACTAAAAGAATTTGTACATATCTCTCAATAGTAATTTCAACTGTAAATGCCCTAAATTCACCAATCATCTGTATCTTTTCAGATGCAGCAACTGACTGGACTGGAAAACAAATGAAGATTTTTGAACTCTCCAAGAAACATATCTCACTGGCAAAACAAAGTAGTGATGAAAAATCAAAAGATGGAAATCAACCTATCAAGAAAATAGAAGCTAAAAAGCAAATTGGTATAGCTATTGTGATCTGTAGTAAACTTTAAACTTAGTCAAAAGAGATAAAGAATGCCACTACATATTAATAAGGGACGAAACTACTGAGATCATTTAATAATTATAAACACATATGTTCTGAACTTTGGAGCACTACAAAATTATACTATAAAACCAACCAATAAATGACGTAATGAACTGAATGGACAGTTCTCCAAAGGGAACATACAAGTGGTTAGCAAATAGTCAAAAATGTATTGAACATTCTTCCTTAGCCATCAGCAAAATGTAGATTAAAAACTGCTATCAGATTCTGTTTCACATATCAGACTTCCTTAGCCAAGAAAACAAATGAGAGCTAATCGTAGCAAGAATGAGAGGAAAGAGGAATCTTTATAGGCTATCACTGGGAATGTTAACTTGTTTGGCCATTGTAGAATTTTGTGCAAAGGTTCCTCGAAAAATGAAAACAGAACTAACACATGACCCAACTGTACCACTCCTGGGTACATATTCAAAGTACTCTACTACCGTACTACAGAAATACATACATATGCATATTTATTGCTGCAGTATTCATAATACCTAAGGAAAGGGGGTCACCTTGAGTTTTACCTGCAAATGAGTAGAAAACTTTTTATTTATACATGATGAAAATTAAATAAGACATTATTAGAAAATGGATAAAACTGGAGAGCTCTATATTAAGTGAAATAAGCTAGACTTGGAAAAGTACATTTTCTCTCCTACAAGGGAGAGAGAGAGAGAGAGAGAGAGAGAGAGAGAGAGAGAGAGAGAGAGAGAGAGAATGAATCTGCATGTGATCTGAGACACGGGGCATGTGATGGGAAAAAAGATCTTTAAAAAGGAAGAGGAGGAGAAGGAAAAGAATCAATTGAACACATGTAACATGAAAACAGAAGGTGGGGGACTGGAGAACTAGCTCAGCGGTTAAGGGCACTGACTGCTCTTCCAGAGGTCCTAAGTTCAATTCCCAACAACCATGTGGTTTCTCACAATTGTCTGTAATGAGATCCCATGACCTCTTCTGATATATCATTAACAGCATACTCATATATGTAAAATAAATAAATCAATCGTTAAAAAACACAAAACCAAACAAACAAACAAAATAAGCTGGGTGCTACTTGGGGTGAATAAGATGATCCATAAATAAGAACATTGCAATGAGAATGAGCCATGGGGGAGAGAAGTAAATTAGAACAAAGTATTATGACATAAATGTATGAAAATGTCATAGTGGAACCTATTTCCTTGCATTCTGACTTTAAAATTATTGACATTATTGCTACTGCTTTGGAGTTTGGGAGGGATTATTTTATAATTTACCATTTCCTTACTTTGCTAGCTAGACAAAGCATGGAAGTGGGATAATACAATAAACATAAATTGCACAGTCTTCAGAAAAATGTTCAGTCTAGAATCTCATTTCCTTAGAATCTCATATTTAGTATCTTTTTATACCTAGAAAAATATTTTATTCATCCATAGACTGGTTTCATTTTGAATTCATAAAGTGAGGAGCCTATATTTGATCATTTTCTAATCTTCCACTTAGGATATGCTATTTCAAAACATTTACTGTTTCATTTTTACGTACTCTATTAGATTTTTAACTGCTAATACTTTTATTCTCAAGGTGACATTAGATTTTTCTAAGATCTGTAGGCTTAAAAAACTTAAGGTATTTCATTTCTCATTCAAGATAAATTGTAACTCATTACTTTCAGATATTTTAACTACCAATGTCTTGAATTTTGTTAACTAAATCTGGATGTAGCAGATGCCAAAATATCTGAAGGTGGTGGCTGGCGGACTGGCTGGTTGGGGAGGGGTACATGGATACATGGGTAGATAGGTAGACGGGTGCATGGGTGGAAAATAAAAAAACAAAATAACGTTCATTTAGCTGGTACTTTGCTGTCTACTTAATTACTGATACTATTAGAATACCTCAAGGTGTGATCAAAAGAAAGAGTGAAATCAACATAGTACGGTTTTTCTAAAGTCTCTCTTCTCTATAAAGGCAACCAGAAAACTTGCAGAAATATAAGTGCTGGGTTTTTGTAGAATTCTAGAAACTGCAGAATGTTTTACTGCAGTTAGGAGGAATATTTCTTTAAGAAACTTGACTGAATGTCCATAAAAAATAGCAAACATTCATAGTCATTTCATTCAGCCTGCTCCCGTCTCCCTATCTCCAGCTTTGCAAACAAACTTGAAAATGAAAGCCAACATTCCACAGTACTGTGAAGTCAGCAGTCTTGTCAGTCACTACAGGCCACAGAGTGGGCTCCGTCTAAATCACATTTCCAGAAAACTGTCATGGTTTAACCTGCGAAGTGAAAAGACGCACTTGAAAACTCTTATTTGACCAGATTCAAAGCTCACCCAGTATGAAGCTTACCCCTTCACATTTGAAAACTAAAGTCCCAAGAGGCTGAACCTAAAAGGCTGAAGGCTGATGAGAAATGCAGTAACTGTAGAGAAATGTTGGTGCAGATCCAGTCAAAGGTTCTTGGACTACTTTAGCTCCCTTCATAGCCATCCACTGCTCACCCCGGTGTCTGACCTAACGTAATTGTAAGTATTGAATGAAAGACTTTAAGATATAGTAACTAAAGACACCAGTAATTTCCACCACCAACCCCTGAACTAAGGGATCATTAGACAGCATCTGAGATTTGTAGCTGAGGTTTCTCCAAGTTCATACAACACCCCCTGCCCTTGATGGTACTGATGCAACCAATGTATTTTAAAATGGGTTTGACTTATGATTTCCTTCGTTCTGATACTGTTAAAACTATGACGCTAATTCTGTGTTGGACCATAGAATTTAGAGTAACTTAAATCCATGTTCACAAGCTATAGTCACTGAGAATCAGCTCAAAGATAAAGAAACTCTCATTCCCTTTTAGGTAAAAACTATGTATTCTGGGGAGTCTTTTTTTTTATTTTTGTTTTGTGTGTGTGCGTGATACTTTTATTGTTATTTACACTGTCAAAGCATTTTTTTTTGACAACACAGCAAACAACAGACTAGCAAAAAGCATCAAAAAGAGAAGCTGGTGAATACAATCTCCACTAAGCCTTTGGAAAGCTACATATATCCCTGATAATGTGGGAGTGGGGCTTGTGAATACTTTTCATCACAGCAAGTGTGCAGAGGAAAGACCTGCAGAACACTACAAGATCTGCCCTACAGCCAACTTCGAAGTTCAAAGCAGAAAGAAAATGACACAGCTGCATTAAAGACTAACACATTCACGGAGTCCATTGTGAGAGTCTAGGTCTAACTGGTTCCAGGCCTTTAACCTCTGTTCAATGACTAGCTGGCAATTAAACCAAGCGAGCAGAAACTTCTGTGACCACATACAACAGAATACAGATGGTACAAAACGAGTTCAGAGTGTTTCTAAGCAAACAGTAACAGAGAAAACAAACTCTTGGAAGATGAAAGAATCTGATTAAAAGTTGCCAAATTAAGTTACTCTTCAAAATACCCAGTTTCTTTGTTTTTTAAGAAAAAGTTATGAGACATGCAATGGAACAAAACTGTTTGACCCAGACCCAGAGGTAAGAAACAATCAGAAGTTATGGCACTCTTCAACTTTCAGTGGCGTCATGTTATAAGTTGAAAATATGTCAAAAATGTATTTAAGTCACTAAACTAGTGTAGCTGATCATCAGAGCTTACCTTAAACATACTCAGAACACTTAAAGTAACCCACAGTTGGGTGACATATAGCCAATGCCTGTATTACAAGAAAGTAGTATGATTATCTATTGAATGAATGCTATCCTGAAAGCCTATGACTATATTACTGTAACTAAAATTGGATATTTTATTTATTTGCCTTCCAAATGTTATCCCATTTCCAGGTTTCCCCTCCGCAAACCCTGTTTCCCATCCCCCGGCCCTCTGCTTCTATGTGGTTGCTCCCCCACTCACCCACCCACTCCCAGCTCACCACCGTGGCATTCCCTTACACTGGGGTATTGAGCCTTCAGAGGACCAAGGGTCTCTACTCCCATTGATGTCCAGCAATGCCATCCTCTGCTACATATGCAGCTGGAGTCATGGGTTCCTCCATGTGTATTCTTTTGTTGGTGGTTTAGTCCCTGGGAGCTCTAGGGGTTCTGGTTGTTGATTCTGCTGCTCTTCCTATGGAGTTAGAAACTCCTTCAGCTCCTTCAGTCCTTTCTCTAACTCTTCCATTTGGGGTCCCTGTGCTCAGTTCAATGGTTGTCAAGCTGTTTCTTAGTCACTATTGTCTTACTATTTTATCAACTCCAAAATATCTTGGCTAAAGCATTTGAATATGTCTTTAAAACTTTCTCTCAAATGCCATTCATACGTGAACTCTATGTGGTTTCTTCCAATTCTGCAGTAAGTCTTTGGGTAGGGTTTAGAATGATGAACCTGTCCAAAGATCTCAAACCACTTTAACAGATTCAAGGGCTTCAAAAACCTAAAAACCCCTTGGCCTGAAGAGCATGCTTTGGATAAGAAACACACTGTTTGACCTTAGACCATTGATTGACTGTGTGTGGTTGTTTCCAGAAGCAAATACACATCTTCATGAGGATACAGGTGATTGATATGCTGTGGAAGCCCAGAATCACAGTATAAAATCAGAAGAATTTCAAAAAGAGTCATCTTACCTACAGTATTCTCTTGCTTTTAGAATGGAGCAATTCAAAGCCATCTTTAAAGACTGTAGATGTCATCTAAGCTTTCATGTTATGGAAATAATAAAGCAGGAACAGGTAAATGTCACATTTTTCAAAAGATCTGATTCTCTCCAAGTGCTAAATTATTAAAAGGATTTCATTTGAACCCGGTAACATTTTGACCCGAAAGCAGCACGACAAAACCTTTGAATGCCTTCAGACTTAAAACCAACTCAGACTATTGATGAATTTGTGTGTGCTGTAACATATTCCCCAAGAAGAATCTTGCTTCCTCAATATTAACTGCTTCTCTTGGCAGGTATTTCTCATCTACAGTTGTCCTACGAGGTCTTTATTAAAAACCTCAGTACCTTCAATAACCGCTCTTGCTTCCTCCCCACCAATCTTTGTATTATGGAAAGTGTGCTGCCGTTTGAAGCATTGAAACCATGTATGATGTTATCAATATTAGTATTTATGTAGTCACTCTGTTCTAGTGCATTCAAAACACTTCTTGCCATAGCCTGGATTATCACTAAAATAAGTAATATTCATTATCTCTCTGGCTTTCCATTCACATGGCAAAGTATTTTGTTTTCCTCATCATCCATTGGTCCAGCTCTTCTCACTGTGATGACAGTAGAACTGACACAAATAATTTCTTTGCATCACTGATTCACTTCTCAGTCTTTATACACAGCTTCTTATATTGTGGGCTATAAATTCCAGGTGGGGTTACATGTGCACTGATAAATCTTGGCTAAATTAGGGGCTGGGGCAAGGGCACAAAAATTGGTCACAATAAGAACGTAGTTTAAAATCAAACCCCTAAGTGTGATGAATCTCATATTTTCAGCAGTGCTCACCCAAGCTGCATCCCAAAGCTTCACTGAAGCCGGGACTCTGCCCTGCACGCATGGTGGCCTCACACCATGAACACCAAAGCCCTGCCTAAAGCAGCACAGTTCCGCTTCTAAAGGGCTAGCACAGATCATGCTGCTAAAGGGCTAGCACAAATCATGCTGCTAAAGGACTAGCACAAATCATGCTTCTTTTACAATAGATAGCAAGTCTTCTGCCCTTATGGAGAGTAGCAATAAAATTACAGAAAAAGAAGACAATATTATCCTACTATCATTCTTCAGTGTGTGTCAATCTAGTGTTTATTCATGTTGTATTCTGTTAAAGTGTTGGGTTTGTAATTACTGTTTGAGAACTTGAGAAGAAAAGCACACTGACTTTCCCCTGGTTCGTATCATTGCCCACTGTACTCCTCCACATCCTCTGTATTGTTGACATCTTTCTTTCTTTACTGTGGTGTTTTTATTTGGTTTTTGTATGGTTTGCTTTGGTTTTTATTTTAGAATTGATAAAACATCATTTATTTATTATTATTATTATTAAATAAATTCTACAGGCTGTATTAGAGTTCACCCTTGTTACTGTATGCTTTGTAGATGTTGACAAACTCATACTGGCATGTATTCCTTGTTACGATATAGTATGAGGTAGGTTCACTACTAGAAATGTCAAGTTCCAGCAAATCATCCCTTGTTCACTCCATTCCTCCCCTTGGAGTCACTGACAAACACTGCTTTTCCATAATTGGGCCATTTCCTGACTACACCAGAGGTGATGTCACACAAGACCTGACCTTCACAGACTTGCTGCCACCTGCATGGTGATATGTAGGGTGGTTCTTACGTGTCTTTCCATACTTTGGTTGCCTTCTGTTTTTCCTTCTTAAGTAATGATCTGCTTTGGAAAGACCTGTGACTATTTCCTTATTCATTCCCTTGTCGAAGGGTACCTTGATTGCATCTTTGCATTAATCATTATGAATAACTGTGCAAAGAGAAAGTGCAACTTGAGTTGCTCACTTGAGTTTCATCAAAAATCCTTCAGTGGTTTGGCTTCAGATTACATAGAGCAGCCAACCATATCTGAAATGGTTATAAACATGCTTCTGCCATTTTTCTCTAACTACATATTTATGCAAAACAGTGTTCTCAGGAATCATAATTAGAAAATCAAAATATTAATCAACTGAAAAATGTCCAATGTACCCTGTGTCTTGCAGTATCAAATATTTATCCAGGATTTATTACTTCATGTAAAAGAAAATGAGCACAATAAAGCTTTCTTAGACAGAGTCATAAAAGGTAAGAGTTTAAGCAGCCTTACTTCAGGTTGTTGAAGACTGTGAATTGTAAAGTTCTAACTAGCATATGATGGGTGCTCTTGACTTGATGCCTTCATGGTGAGCAATTATCTTGAGTTTCATCTCAAGAGTAATTACCTCCTACGTTTCCTTCCCACTCAAAGTAGGAAACGGATGATCATGGTGGGAAGTGAGGATACAGTACACAGTATCCCCAAGAGTAATATTACAAAGTGTGGGATGCTCACAGCCATGCTTGCTTGGCTAACTGTGCACTCTGGCTGCCAAGCAGCATCAGGTAACATTGTACATCAGATTGCTAGCCCAGGAAAAGATCAATAGTTAAAGTGCCGTTTTCATTTAATGCATCATTGGGATATATTAAGAGTCATAATTTGGGAACCATCCATAACTATTTCTAAGACAATTCATAAAGCTGACAAAATTCTCAGAATTACCTTGTGATTAAATGCACTCATTCCTACATGTATACATTAAAGAAATGATTTTGTCAACCAAACCTAGCTCATAGTAGTGTCACATCCGTGTCACTCCTCTACCCTCCTCCTTCCTGCCCAAGCAGTTGGCCTTATGATCTTTATTATAACCTATAAGTAGCAAGATACACTCTGACACAATTCTAGATTACCTTTAGGCAGGTAAGAAGGATGAATATTTACAAAATAGAAAATCCAGTGAAGGGTCATAGAAATGACAATACCACAACCCTGACAGCACTTAGCTCTTTTACCTTAGTACGGAATTAGCAATTGAAAATACAAAGGCACATCTTCACACAATATGAAGAAACGTTCCCCTAACAATGGAGCATGCACACAAGTAGGATGTGCTGAAATGGTCTAGCAGTACTCTGCCACATGTAGACAGCGTCTGGCAAACAGCACCTAGAGCAACTGTCCCTGCAGACACCAGTTTTAGGAGAGTCCGAAGCAGAAATGTAGCCAAAGACTTAGGTGGTTTGATGGCAACAGTCACAGTGGCAGTGACTGCCCAACAACCGCTGTTTCTTAGGTGATAAAATCGGCAGGATATTAAGGAATGATGTCCAATACTTAAAAAAACTGTTTATTATGGGCCAAGAATGTGGCAGATCAGGTAAGGGCAAGACCTAAGAACCTGAGCTTGACACCCAGGGGCACTTGGTATAAGAAGAAGGCTCACTCTCACCCCTCCACACATACAGCATCACACACACACACACACACACACACACACACACACACACACAAACACACACACGTGCACTAATGTGCATGCATGAGCACAAATAAGTAAATAAATGCAATTTATAATTTAAAGCAAGACTACTCAACCTTACAAAGTCAATATACAATTTCTATAAGCTTAAAAATAAATATAGAATTGAAGATTGTGACATTTGATGAAAAAAAACTATTTGATTATTATACAACACTTCTAACCAAGTCTTAGTGAAATAGACAGTTCTAACTTAGTTTTTCATTGTAATTGGAGGCAATAATAAAGCATACCAATTTTTTCCAGTAAGTAGAAATCATGAAGTTTCCTGTATAACTTCAATAACTTTCTGAAAACACCAGAGAAAATATTGAAATCGTGTTTTATGAATTTTATTTAAAGTTAAAGTCTAACTTCAAAAACTTGTTTTATTTGAAGAATGAGTTTTCTAGAAAAAACTATGAACAATCAGATGTGCATGCATTAAAACATTTTTTACATAGTTTAGCAGATATTTACCTTAATAGTATTAAAGACTGTAAAACACTCCACTCTCAAGACACTTGTGCCCACTGGGTCTTACTCTGTACCTAAGCTCCCTTAAAACTCATGATCCTCCTGCCTCTACCTCCTACGAACTGGGACTCCCGGCATGCAGTGCCACACTCAGCAAGAAAGATCTTAAATAACATTACCAAAAATGGTTCGTGATTTGCATCTGTAATTGATGCTGCTTTCAAAGGCAACAAATTAACAATGGAGCTGCTACTTCCAGACATTGTTTAAACACAATGATGTCCTGAGTAGCTGTTCAGCTCATAAGAAAAAATTAAAAATGGCACATGAGATTATAGCAATACAAAAACATGACACAGCAAAGTAATTATCAACAAAGTGAAAAAGCAGCCGGAATTGGACATAGGGTTAATATCTAGGATATATAAGAAACTAAACTATTAAAAAAAACTTTAAAAAATCCAGATAATATAATTTAAAATAGGCAAAAGACCTATATTAATAACTGCTTGCTATCATTTGCCTCCAAGGAAAAGTAAATAAAAGCCACTATGAGATTGCATTCTAGCCCAGTTACGATGGCTATTACAGTGCTGGGGGAAGAGAATAAAGAAATCCAATGTACTACTAGTGGGGATGTAAATTAGCACCACTCTCTGCAATAAATTATGACTCCTCAAATAAACTAAAAATAAATTTGCTCTATCACCCAGCTATCCCATTTCTGGGTAAAAACTCAAGGGACACAAAAACCAATGAGTTGTCTGGAAGCCATGTTTGTGGCGGCAGTGTTCACCAGAGCCAAGCTACAGAATTTGCTTACGTGTCCATATAAAAACATGTGACACAAGTGTACATAATGTTTGTATGGGCATACCTATTATATAGTGTAGCATTTTTCAGCCATAAGAAAGAATAAAACCCTACCATTTGTCACAAGGTAGATGGATGTAGATGTGCGTATTTTAAAGAGTAAAGCAGACACACAAAAGACAAGCTCAGCATGTTCTCTCACATGTAGAAGTGAAAATATGTGACTTAAAAGCAGGATAATCCCTGTGAGAGACAGGAGAGTGGTGGAAAAAGAGTAATTGAGTTTGATTAATACCACACACATACTGAGAACTATACAACTTCTTTAATACATGTAGTTCAAACATCAGTAAACACTAATAAATGAAAGAAGCTTGTGAAGGATATAAGTGTTTTGATCTGATATATCACAAAAAAAGTAAACCCCCAAAAAACAATGTTAATCAAGATATAGTATTATTGAGCATTTTCATGTATGAATTACACAAAATTAGGACACCAAAAACAGTATTTCCTGCTATTTGCATTGTGTCCATGTTTGGAGGATGTTGCCAACTCCTGCCTCACCAATCACAGGAACACCAGCTGCTGCACTCAGGAATCAGGACCACACCTACATTTTGTAAGTAGTTGAATAGTTTCAAAGGGAAAAGTTTTACATTTTAGTTTTACATATGTAGCATCTGCTGTTTGCTCTTCTGAACAAAGCACGTCAAATGTTCTTTTTTTTTTTCCCCACTAAGTCCTGAAAAACATGTCACCCTTTCTGATTTCTCCTGTCAGGGAGGAAGAGGGAGTGAGTGGGAAGGCTGAGCCTGCTATGTATCTTCCTCCTTAGCTTCCCTCAGCCATAGCATCACCCTTCCATTTTCATTACTTTTGGGACCTGGTACTAACAGAAAGTTTGAAGCTTCCCACCTACTCCAGCTACACATCAAAGAAAGATCAAATGAAGCACAAAACAGTGAAATGGACGATCTCACTTTTTGGTCAGTCCTGCGACTCTCAACACTGTGGTGGCTTCTTTGTATCATCATGATGACATTACGTGCGATTATGTATTTATATGTGATTTATATGTCCTAGTTAGCATTTCTGTTGCTATGAAGAGACACTATCATGGCAGCAAATCTCATAAAGGGAAACATTTAATTGGGGGCTGGCTTACAACTCAGTTTAGTCCACTGTCATCATGCAGGCAGACATAGTATTTGAAAAGTAGCTCAAAGTTCCACATCTAGATGAAAGGGTAGCAGAAAGAAAGAGTGTGACACTGGGCCTGGCTTAAGCATGTGAAATTTGAAAGCCTGGGACACACTTCCACCCACAAAGCCACAACTATTTCAATGAGGTCACACCTCTAAAAGTGCCCCTGCCTATGGTCCTATGGGCCATTTTCATTCAAACCACCACTGTGATACATGATGTGATTCACCTAGTAACTGTGATTGTAAATGAGGTAGTGTATGTTTAAAGCTTTTATATAACATGTGGCGTGACATATTTAAGAATTATATATGACCTGCTACAATATGTTCAAAGTTTACATAAGTCATTTTTTCTATAACTCAAACTGGAAATATTATCTTACTCTAAAGCATAAGAAATGGGGAGAGGACAGTAGATAAATGTCTGAATATAAACAAATCTTTATTTCTCCATTTAAGTGATATTTCCTGAACTTCAAGCCATCACTATCATTAGTCCTATCTTAGAAGGCAATTTACAGAACATGATTTCAGCCTGAGTCTTCTGTTCCTCAATGGTCTCACCTGGATGCAATCAAGGGTAGACTATTGGGCCCCTTCCCTGCCACTCTTAATGCAATTATCTTCTCTACTATCTCCACAATCTCCAATGAATCAAAACAAAAGTTATTACCGCTCAGTGTCAGTGTCGGGAAGTCATGGTGTTTGCCTTTAATCCCAGCACTCAGGAGGAAAAAGGCAGGTAAATCTCTCAGTTCAAGGACAGCCAAGAGTGCATGGAAAAAAAACTGTCTCAAAAAAGAAAAAAATATTGCTTTTGAAATTAATGTTTATTGAATGAATTTGTTGATTGATCCAGATCATCCTGTGCTTCAAATATGTCTTAGCTAGGAGAGAAAGTTGCCTAGATAGACATGATGGATTCTAACATTTTAGGTGGTGTGGGTGAGTAGGTCAGTGGGATATGCCTCAGTCAGAAAAGTGATTGACACCCAAGGATGAGGACCTGAGTTCAGTCCCCAAAACCTACAAGGACTGGAGAGATGCTTAGCTGCTAAGAGCACACAGTGGCTGTTCTTATGAAGGTCCTGGGTTCAACTCCAAGTACTCACATGGTAACTCACAACAATCTGTAACTCCAGATACAGAAGATTTGATGTTCTCTTCTGGTCCCAGTGGGCAATAAGTACACACCGTGGATCACAAATCTATACAGAGGCAAAACATCTATGTTCAAAAAAATAATAAAATAATAATATTTTAAAAGCCAGATACAGCAGTATTCATATATAATCTCAGTTTGATTCTGCAGAGACAAGAGAATGCCTGAGATGTCCTGGCTAGTCAGTCTAGCTCAATTAACAAAGACCAAGTTCAATAAGAGATGTTGTCTCGAAGAAAGTAAACTGGAGAGTAGCAGAGAAAGACAGTGCTAACCTCTGGCCTCCACATGCAAATGCAGAAAATAACATGCTTGTGAGTGCGTGTGTGCATGTATGTGTGCACATATACAGACACACACAGCAAGAGATAGATAGATAGATAGATAGATAGATAGATAGATAGATAGATAGATAGATGATAGATAGATAGATGGAGAGAGAGAGGGAGAGAATAATGTAACATAACAGAAAAATTAATGCATTGTCTACTAGTGTTCATCAGACATATTGTTTATGGCTTTTAGTATGTGGGGGAATTTTCTTGTTGACCTATAGAATTTGTCTGCCAGAAATACCAATAACTTTTATTCGATGAAACAATCCCAAGCATCAATGCTTCCCAGCATGAACTCAGTCTTATATGTAGCAAGTTGTTGAAAGCCACCCTTGCTTCTTAAATTCTCTTTAAGTTGATCTCAATCTCATTAGTTCAAGGATCCAATGAAGCCCTTCTCACGTATCCATTCTGTACTTTACTGAGAGTCTTGATATTTCCTTTTCAAAATTATACTTTGGCATAACTTAACTCTCTTTGCCTGAGGCTGTTTATCCACAAAATGTAGGCTAAGAGACCTACTTTGCTGATTTGTGAAGATGAAGAGTCATGGCGTGTGAGTCACTTTACACAGAACTATAAGGTTGTGCCTGTGTAGCTAATCAGGTGTTTCATGCTTAGGACTAGGAGTGTGCTTGGTCGTACATCACTGCCTGCCTGAGTACAATAGACCTTACACATTTGCCTATGATGACTTTTATGCTTCTACAATCACAGTCTGAATCCTGGTTGACTCTATTCTAATTATACACCTCCTACCTCATGGAAATAATGTGCAGTGGGAACTACATGTAAGAAGCCAGCTAGGTGACCTTTACCACTGAAAGCTCTCCAGTGGTTGTCTCCAGTAGGCTCTAGCAGATGTAGGCTCTTAAACATCTCCAATAGTATCAACTAAGTGAGTTGAAAGCAAAAGATAAGAAAATCTTCCCAAGAAGCTATGCAGTAATGTTCCATATTTAAAACTGTAAAGTTGGCCCAGGAGCGGCAGGACCCCTGCCAGAGACACCGCCGGACCCTGAAGGAAACAGACCGGATAAACAGTTCTCTGCACCCAAATCCCATGGGAGGGAGAGCTAAACCTTCAGAGAGGCAGACAAGCCTGGGAAACAAGAAGAGACTGCTCCCTGCACACACATCTCGGATGCCAGAGGAAAAAGCCAAAGACCATCTGGAACCCTGGTGCACTGAAGCTCCCGGAAGGGGCGGCACAGGTCTTCCTGGTTGCTGCCACTGCAGAGAGCCCCTGGGCAGCACCCCACGAGCGAACCTGAGCCTCGGGACCACAGGTAAGACCAAATTTTCTGCTGCAAGAAAGCTGCCTGGTGAGCTTGGGACACACGGAAGCAGAATTTCTCTAGGACCGGGCACGTTCTGTGTTTACCGGAAGTCCCACACCCGCGGATCCCGGCCCGCAGCAGCTCTCTGCTCCCAGACCCGGTGAGAGAGAGACCCAACCGCCTGGTCAGGTGGGCACTCCTGAGGCTGCAGAGCGGAAGAGACCACCAACACTGCCCACCCCTGCCCACATCCCTGGCCCAAGAGGAAACTGTATAAGGCCTCTGGGCTCCCGTGGGGGAGGGCCCAGGAGCGGCAGGACCCCTGCCAGAGACACCACCGGACCCTGAAGGAAACAGACCGGATAAACAGTTCTCTGCACCCAAATCCCGTGGGAGGGAGAGCTAAACCTTCAGAGAGGCAGACAAGCCTGGGAAACCAGAAAAGACTGCTCCCTGCACACACATCTCGGACGCCAGAGGAAAAAGCCAAAGACCATCTGGAACCCTGGTGCACTGAAGCTCCCGGAAGGGGCGGCACAGATCTTCCTGGTTGCTGCCGCTGCAGAGAGCCCCTGGGCAGCACCCCACGAGCGAACCTGAGCCTCGGGACCACAGGTAAGACCAAATTTTCTGCTGCAAGAAAGCTGCCTGGTGAACTCAAGACACAGGCCCACAGGAACAGCTGAAGACCTGTAGAGAGGAAAAACTACACGCCCGAAAGCAGAACACTCTGTCCCCATAACTGACTGAAAGAGAGGAAAACAGGTCTACAGCACTCCTGACACACAGGCTTATAGGACAGTCTAGCCACTGTCAGAAATAGCAGAACAAAGTAACACTAGAGATAATCTGATGGCGAGAGGCAAGCGCAGGAACCCAAGCAACAGAAACCAAGACTACATGCCATCATCGGAGCCCAATTCTCCCACCAAAACAAACATGGAATATCCAAACACACCAGAAAAGCAAGATCTAGTTTCAAAATCATATTTGATCATGATGCTGGAGGACTTCAAGAAAGACATAAACACACTTAGGGAAACACAGGAAAACATTAATAAACAAGTAGAAGCCTACAGAGAGGAGACACAAAAATCCCTGAAAGAATTCCAGGAAAACACAATCAAACAGTTGAAGGAATTAAAAATGGAAATAGAAGCAATCAAGAAAGAACACATGGAAACAACCCTGGATATAGAAAACCAAAAGAAGAGACAAGGAGCTGTAGATACAAGCTTCACTAACAGAATACAAGAGATGGAAGAGAGAATCTCAGGAGCAGAAGATTCCATAGAAATCATTGACTCAACTGTCAAAGATAATGTAAAGCGGAAAAAGCTACTGGTCCAAAACATACAGGAAATCTAGGACTCAATGAGAAGATCAAACCTAAGGATAATAGGTATAGAAGAGAGTGAAGATTCCCAGCTCAAAGACCAGTAAATATCTTCAACAAAATCATAGAAGAAAACTTCCCTAACCTAAAAAAAGAGATACCCATAGACATACAAGAAGCCTACAGAACTCCAAATAGATTGGACCAGAAAAGAAACACCTCCCGTCACATAATTGTCAAAACACCAAACGCACAAAATAAAGAAAGAATATTAAAAGCAGTAAGGGAAAAAGGTCAAGTAACATATAAAGGGAGACCTATCAGAATCACACCAGACTTCTCGCCAGAAACTATGAAGGCCAGAAGATCCTGGACTGATGTCATACAGACCCTAAGAGAACACAAATGCCAGCCCAGGTTACTGTATCCAGCAAAACTCTCAATTAACATTGATGGAGAAACCAAGATATTCCATGACAAAACCAAATTTACACAATATCTTTCTACAAATCCAGCACTACAAAGGATAATAAATGGTAAAGCCCAACATAAGGAGGCAAGCTATACCCTAGAAGAAGCAAGAAACTAATCGTCTTGGCAACAAAACAAAGAGAATGAAAGCACACAAACATAACCTCACATCCAAATATGAATATAAAGGGAAACAATAATCACTATTCCTTAATATCTCTCAATATCAATGGCCTCAACTCCCCAATAAAAAGACATAGATTAACAAACTGGATACGCAACGAGGACCCTGCATTCTGCTGCCTACAGGAAACACACCTCAGAGACAAAGACAGACACTACCTCAGAGTGAAAGGCTGGAAAACAACTTTCCAAGCAAATGGTCAGAAGAAGCAAGCTGGAGTAGCCATTCTAATATCAAATAAAATCAATTTTCAATTAAAAGTCATCAAAAAAGATAAGGAAGGACACTTCATATTCATCAAAGGAAAAATCCACCAAGATGAACTCTCAATCCTAAATATCTATGCCCCAAATACAAGGGCACCTACATATGTAAAAGAAACTTTACTAAAGCTCAAAACAAACATTGCACCTCACACAATAATAGTGGGAGATTTCAACACCCCACTCTCATCAATGGACAGATCATGGAAACAGAAATTAAACAGTGATGTCAACAGACTAAGAGAAGTCATGAGCCAAATGGACTTAACGGATATTTATAGAACATTCTATCCTAAAGCAAAAGGATATACCTTCTTCTCAGCTCCTCATGGTACTTTCTCCAAAATTGACCATATAATTGGTCAAAAAACGGGCCTCAACAGGTACAGAAAGATAGAAATAATCCCATACGTGCTATCGGACCACCACGGCCTAAAACTGGTCTTCAAAAACAATAAGGGAAGAATGCCCACATATACGTGGAAATTGAACAATGCTCTACTCAATGATAACCTGGTCAAGGAAGAAATAAAGAAAGAAATTAAAAACTTTTTAGAATTTAATGAAAATGAAGATACAACATACTCAAACTTATGGGACACAATGAAAGCTGTGCTAAGAGGAAAACTCATAGCGCTGAGTGCCTGCAGAAAGAAACAGGAAAGAGCATATGTCAGCAGCTTGACAGCACACCTAAAAGCTCTAGAACAAAAAGAAGCAAATACACCCAGGAGGAGTAGAAGGCAGGAAATAATCAAACTCAGAGCTGAAATCAACCAAGTAGAAACAAAAAGGACCATAGAAAGAATCAACAGAACCAAAAGTTGGTTCTTTGAGAAAATCAACAAGATAGATAAACCCTTAGCCAGACTAACGAGAGGACACTGAGAGTGTGTCCAAATTAACAAAATCAGAAATGAAAAGGGAGACATAACTACAGATTCGGAGGAAATTCAAAAAATCATCAGATCTTACTATAAAAACCTATATTCAACAAAATTTGAAAATCTTCAGGAAATGGACAATTTCCTAGACAGATACCAGGTATCGAAGTTAAATCAGGAACAGATAAACCAGTTAAACAACCCCATAACTCCTAAGGAAATAGAAGCAGTCATTAAAGGTCTCCCAACCAAAAAGAGCCCAGGTCCAGACGGGTTTAGTGCAGAATTCTATCAAACCTTCATAGAAGACCTCATACCAATATTATCCAAACTATTCCACAAAATTGAAACAGATGGAGCCCTACCGAATTCCTTCTACGAAGCCACAATTACTCTTATACCTAAACCACACAAAGACACAACAAAGAAAGAGAACTTCAGACCAATTTCCCTTATGAATATCGACGCAAAAATACTCAATAAAATTCTGGCAAACCGAATTCAAGAGCACATCAAAACAATCATCCACCATGATCAAGTAGGCTTCATCCCAGGCATGCAGGGATGGTTTAATATACGGAAAACCATCAACGTGATCCATTATATAAACAAACTGAAAGAACAGAACCACATGATCATTTCATTAGATGCTGAGAAAGCATTTGACAAAATTCAACACCCCTTCATGATAAAAGTCCTGGAAAGAATAGGAATTCAAGGCCCATACCTAAACATAGTAAAAGCCATATACAGCAAACCAGTTGCTAACATTAAACTAAATGGAGAGAAACTTGAAGCAATCCCACTAAAATCAGGGACTTGACAAGGCTGCCCACTCTCTCCCTACTTATTCAATATAGTTTTTGAAGTTCTAGCCACAGCAATCAGACAACAAAAGGAGATCAAAGGGATACAGATCGGAAAAGAAGAGGTCAAAATATCACTATTTGCAGATGACATGATAGTATATTTAAGTGATCCCAAAAGTTCCACCAGAGAACTACTAAAGCTGATAAACAACTTCAGCAAAGTGGCTGGGTATAAAATTAACTCAAATAAATCAGTTGCCTTCCTCTATACAAAAGAGAAACAAGCCGAGAAAGAAATTAGGGAAACGACACCCTTCATAATAGACCCAAATAATATAAAGTACCTCGGTGTGACTTTAACCAAGCAAGTAAAAGATCTGTACAATAAGAACTTCAAGACACTGAGGAAAGAAATTGAAGAAGACCTCAGAAGATGGAAAGATCTCCCATGCTCATGGATTGGCAGGATTAATATAGTAAAAATGGCCATTTTACCAAAAGCAATCTACAGATTCAATGCAATCCCCATCAAAATACCAATCCAATTCTTCAAAGAGTTAGACAGAACAATTTGCAAATTCATCTGGAATAACAAAAAACCCAGGATAGCTAAAGCTATCCTCAACAATAAAAGGACTTCAGGGGGAATCACTATCCCTGAACTCAAGCAGTATTACAGAGCAATAGTGATAAAAACTGCATGGTATTGGTACAGAGACAGACAGATAGACCAATGGAATAGAATTGAAGACCCAGAAATGAACCCACACACCTATGGTCACTTGATTTTTGACAAAGGAGCCAAAACCATCCAATGGAAAAAAGATAGCATTTTCAGCAAATGGTGCTGGTTCAACTGGAGGGCAACATGTAGAAGAATGCAGATCGATCCATGCTTATCACACTGTACAAAGCTTAAGTCCAAGTGGATCAAGGACCTCCACATCAAACCAGACACACTCAAACTAATAGAAGAAAAACTAGGGAAGCATCTGGAACACATGGGCACTGGAAAAAATTTCCTGAACAAAACACCAATGGCTTATGCTCTAAGATCAAGAATCGACAAATGGGATCTCATAAAACTGCAAAGCTTCTGTAAGGCAAAGGACACTGTGGTTAGGACAAAACGGCAACCAACAGATTGGGAAAAGATCTTTACCAATCCTACAACAGATAGAGGCCTTATATCCAAAATATACAAAGAACTCAAGAAGTTAGACCGCAGGGAAACAAATAACCCTATTAAAAAATGGGGTTCAGAGCTAAACAAAGAATTCACAGCTGAGGAATGCCGAATGGCTGAGAAACACCTAAAGAAATGTTCAACATCTTTAGTCATAAGGGAAATGCAAATCCAAACAACCCTGAGATTTCACCTCACACCAGTGCGATTGGCTAAGATCAAAAACTCAGGTGACAGCAGATGCTGGCGAGGATGTGGAGAAAGAGGAACACTCCTCCATTGTTGGTGGGATTGCAGACTGGTAAAACCATTCTGGAAATCAGTCTGGAGGTTCCTCAGAAAATTGGACATTGAACTGCCTGATGATCCAGCTATATCTCTCTTGGGCATATACCCAAAAGATGCCTCAACATATAAAAGAGACACGTGCTCCACTATGTTCATCGCAGCCTTATTTATAATAGCCAGAAAATGGAAAGAACCCAGATGCCCTTCAACAGAGGAATGGATACAGAAAATGTGGTACATCTACACAATGGAATATTACTCAGCTATCAAAAACAACGAGTTTATGAAATTCGTAGGCAAATGGTTGGAACTGGAAAATATCCTTAGTGAGCTAACCCAATCACAGAAAGACATACATGGTATGCACTCATTGATAAGTGGCTATTAGCCCAAATGCTTGAATTACCCTAGATCCCTAGAACAAACGAAACTCAAGACGGATGATCAAAATGTGAATGCTTCACTCCTTCTTTAAATGAGGAAACAGAATACCGTTGGCAGGGAAGGGAGAGGCAAAGATTAAAACAGAGACTGAAGGAACACCCATTCAGAGCCTGCCCCACATGTGGCCCATACATATACAGCCACCCAATTAGACAAGATGGATGAAGCAAAGAAGTGCAGACCGACAGGAGCCGGATGTAGATCGCTCCTGAGAGACACAGCCAGAATACAGCAAATACAGAGGCGAATGCCAGCAGCAAACCACTGAACTGAGAATAGGTCCCCTATTGAAGGAATCAGAGAAAGAACTGGAAGAGCTTGAAGGGGCTCGAGACCCCAAAAGTACAACAATGCCAAGCAACCAGAGCTTCCAGAGAATAAGCCACTACCTAAAGACTATACATGGACTGACCCTGGACTCTGACCCCATAGGTAGCAATGAATATCCTAGTAAGAGCACCAGTGGAAGGGGAAGCCCTGGGTCCTGCTAAGACTGAACCCCCAGTGAACTAGTCTATGGGGGGTGGGCGGCAATGGGGGGAGGGTTGGGAGGGGAACACCCATAAGGAAGGGGAGGGGGGAGGGGGATGTTTGCCCGGAAACCGGGAAAGGGAATAACACTCGAAATGTATATAAGAAATACTCAAGTTAATAAAAAAAAAAAATAAAAAAAAATAAATAAATAAATAAAAAATAAATAAATAAATAAATAAATAAAACTGTAAAGTTTTCAAGATGGAAAAATGTTAACATCAAAGACATTACGTTCAATAAAAGATGTGCTAAAGCAAAATATTTTATAGACTATTTTCTTTTTGTTGTTGTTTTTTGGGGGGAGGGGTTGGTTTGGTTTTTCCCAAGCCATAGCCTAATTTTGTTTACACTCATTCCAAAGCATGACTTAGGGTTAATAACAGGTGCCAGGGGATGGGAGATTGAGGTTCTTGGAGAGTATAGAGGTGGACAGCAAAGGTTGCAGAAGAAAAGGGAAGGTGATGGTGAGAATGGGCAGGATCATCTTTTATTGTCCCCCAGGATCCCAGATGCCCAGGGACAGAGTAGATGAGGCTGCCTTCAGGATTTGAACTTAGACACTGCCAGTCCAATGAGTCCAGCCAGGCCCACCACACCCAGGGTCATGCCACCAATAATGGCCATGCCTACCAGTCTATCTTTCTTCATAGGCTGATCAATGAGATATTCCAGCTCCTTCCTCTGGTTGTTCTGGGGCTCAATCTACAACAGTCCTCGCACATACTTTAGAGCCTTCTCACATTTGTTGAGTCAGTAGTTGTTCATCCCAGGTAGAAGACATAATCGTGCTGTTCCTTTGTGCTACCTTGAACAACAGCTCCTCCAGCATCATGATGCTTCTACAGACGTCAACACTGTATTTGCTTCACACCAGGAACCAGGCACATCCAAACTCTGTGCTCTAGGACACAGAGACAGTTGCCTGCTCAGACTGAAATCTCCTTTCAAAATCTTTCAGATCTTCCACAGACACCATCTTGGTCAACACAGCCTCTATGCTTGCAGCCCCTGTAAGACTCACACTAAGCTCTGTTTCTACTGGGCCACATCTCCATGGTACAGTAATAGGGATAGAGAGCTAAACTGTATTCTTTACTGTGTTGGTCTCTCTCCATGAGAACATTCAAAACTAGAGTTCTCAGACATTTGAATTTATAGTCTTTCCATTTTGCCAACAAAATATGTACATCAAATAAAAAGGATTCCCAAGTTCACTTTCAGTGTTTAAGTGCTTCTGAGAAGTTAAATAATTCTGATTCATTCTCTCCACATGACAGCAAAACTACTATTACAGGAAACCCATGTGAGCACTGTGATTTCTCAAACCTTTAAAAGGTACCATTAAAAGAAGACTCTATCCCCATACTCATTACCTGCAGTTTCTGAGAAATACAAGCATTGGGTTGATTAGCAGAAACCTAGCAAAGACACAGAGTTAAATGATATCATCTGAGCTCCTACATAAAGTATCCTAACTTCTAACACGGTTATTTACATGAGTAACCTGGAAGAAAATCCCAAGAAAGGAATAAAAACTGTGCTTAAAATGGAATCCTCCTTCAGCCATATAATGGATGCTTTGGTGCTTTATCTCCCAGTCCTTTGAATATGCACTCAGTCCGAAGGACCCATCTTCTACCCCCGCCTTTCTAGTGAACACCATTCCCTCTAGAAGGACATTAACTCTCACAGGAAGAATGCCCATGTTCCCAGATCCTCCTCATGAGACCACTGGGAAACACTCCATGATCTGAGACTTTCCCTTCAGGACCAACCCAATCCTCTATGCCCAGTCCTGGCATTCCAGTTCCTGAACTTATCATATGGGGAAAAAAGTCGTTCTTCCTATACCTAAACAAGTAATAACTTAAAGATTTGCCATTTCATCCTTATTAGGTATAAAGTTTCTCTTTGTATTAGAATGGCTTTATCTGATATTTTATTATGGAAATTTCAAGCACATGGAAAGATAATTCACGTAATTATGTAATTTTCATCTATGCAACCTACTAACCATCATCAGTCCATCTTCTTTTACACTTTATTTAAAATTGAATTGCAGCTATTAGAATATTTCTCTTTGAGTACTTCAGTATAAATTAGATACCACTGGACAAAAGCCCCAAAGAAATTGTATTAATTTTATTAAAGACAAACTTTATATACAATAAAATATATATATTTAAACTATATCATCAATGATTTTTGAAAAATACATGTACTTTCATAGCAAAAACTTATAACATAAAAGCAATTGATCCACTTGGCTTATTGACTTTTAATTATCTGTCAATTCACAAGCTAATGTAATGTTTTTTAATTTATATGCCTTATTTATACACAATTCTCATGTTTTCAGAATTAATTTGCTTATTTTAATTTATTTAGATTTCCTCTTGAATTAGGGTGGATGCTTTGTTGTAAGGTTCAGTTCGCCATGGTAAAAACAATACAGAAATGTATTTCCCCATTTTATTTTGTTTGGTTTTTACATCAAACAACATCTGATGTATATATGTATGTGTACACATATGTGTATATGTACATATTATATATGGTACATATATAAATATAATATATTCTTAAAATTTCGCTATAATCACCAGGAAATTTTCAGTTTATTATCTTAGGTTTAATACATAGTTACTATCTACAAACAAAAATTTTAAATTTATTTTCTTCTGTTTATATTTACATTTCCTTTTCTTGAGAAAATAGTAATTCTTTTATCTGACTCTTTTATAATCAGAATTCTCTGAATATAGTAAATGTCCCTTCTCCTATGAAGGTGGTTTTAGCTATTTATCTTAAAAATTGTTCTTTCACCTCAATATTATGTTGGAAAAAAGCCATTTTTATTCCTGCCATATAATGGTTACTTCCTCAGCCTCACTAATTACTTATGTAGCTGTACTTTATCTCCATTTAACTAGCTTTGGACCTATTTGTAAAGTTTTGTTTTCCATGTTGAAGCAGGAAGAAATTCATATTTAATGTTCATTGTATGCAATTTTATTCATATAGCACATTTCAAATTTATATATACATGTTAACTAGGTGTCAACACTATAGTCACTATACAAGCATACCGGATGACTCTTTCTTTGAATATCCTCATTTATAAGAGAACTTAAAGTCTTAGAAAAATTAAACCAAGAGTGTATCAGAATTGAAATTAAAAATTTCATGATATCTGCCCAGGTTTGTGTGATTCCAACACCTGAATTCTTTCTACCTTCATAGATGGCATCATTAGAACCCTTAGAGGAAAGAAGGCACATGTTATACACAATAGTCCCTCCAAAGTCATGGGGGATTCCATAAACCCTCATAGCTACTGTTACTCAAACTGTTTTATAAAGTGGAATTGTATACATTCCTCACCCAACTCCTTGCATACTTTAACTCCTCTAGATTATTTATAATTAAACCAAAATAGTGTACATAGTTGTAATACTGTATTGCTTGAGTATTAGCTAGGAAAAAAGGCTATGCTTTTGTAATACAGACTGATTTTTTTTTTTGGTATTTTCAACCCACAGTTGGTTGAATGCATTAGACACCAACAGCTGGCTATATCACACATAGGAAACATGTATAAAACATATTTCCACAAGCAAGCATTGATTCTGGATATTTGAGATGCATAATGAGGAATATAGACATGTTGTTTTCTACTTCATAAAAATACAAGTATTTTATAAATTTCAGATGCAAAGAATGTACCTAAAGAATGGTTATTTTGCTTTGGTGGTTCCTCTTGCCATAGAGAAATTCTTTGTCATTCACAAACCAATTACATTAAGAAAGACAATTACTTCACATTGTGTTTTAACCCCTTTTTAAAACTCACTGGAGATGGAGAGTAATTTGTTCCTAGTTTCTGTATAATAATCCCTTAGGCTTCAATTTTTCCTTAGTAGACATTTTTTCTTGGATAAATAACCATAATTTTTAAAAAACTATAACTCCTTCGTTTTAAAAAAGTTTTCTAAAAATGTCGTTGCCATTATGCCTAGAAAGAAAGGCAATGTGTATGTTGTCCACATCCTTCCAAAGGGGTTGATTGTTAGTTATGTGGGTGCTGAACAGGAAAACAACAAAGATTGAAGATGATCACTTATGCTATTTATACATCACTCATGCCTCCTGAATCTTCAGGCTGAGGAATAAGATACTAAATTTTTTAATTTCTTCAAAACTAATTATTTTCAAGGAAAATATGAGAAAATGTGTAAACAGCAAAAGAATTTGAAGTATTTTTAGTATTTTGTGCATAGTGCATTTATTCTTATTCTAAAAGTTAGAAAATGCATTGGATGACATAGAAACACATAAAGTGAACCCCTAATATCTGTGATAACCCAATGTATGTTGTGATAAAGATAGCTCATCAAAACTTTTCATAGGGGTATGAAGAAATCTCTGAGAAGTTGAGAGTTTGCTAATCTCTCAAAGGACATATGTTCAACTATAGCACTCACACTAAATACCATCAGAAACACTAACTCTAGGGGAATTCATTCACTCTCTTAACCTCCTTCAGGAACACACACACACACACACACACACACACACACACACACCTTTTCTTTTATCTTATTTTATTTATTTGGTTGGTTCTTGGTTGGTTGGTTTTGGTTTTTCAAGACATGTGCGTGCGTGCGTGCGTGCGTGCGTGCGTGCGTGCATGCGTGTCTGTGTCTGTGTGTGTGTGTCTGTCTGTCTGTCTATCTGTCTGTCCTTGGCTGCCCTAGAACTATCTCTGTAGACCATATTGGCCTCAAATCCTCACAGATTTACCTTCCTCTGCCACCCAAGTCCTGGGAGGAAAGGCACGTCACACCATTGCCCAGCTACACACAATCTCGCTAAGATAAATCTTTTTAAAGGAGTTCTTCCTTCTTTGAAATAATGAATTCTGAATGATTGGCATTATTAGCAATCCTGCAATAATGACAAATCTAATTACATGATGGCAGACGAGAATATGAAAGGATTTGTTAAAATTGAGTTACATCATGAAAAAAGTATATGAAATATAAAATGATATATATTGAGTATAAAAACCATAATAAACATGCTAAAAAGAATAAAATCTATAAATGTCTAAATATATAATAACAAGAGGTCTTAAGTATCAAGAGTATTACTGGGATCAAGAATTGTCATATAAGTGGCAAACATTAGCTCATTTAATTTGTGCAGCATCCTATCAAATGGGATGTTCTAATTTAGTTTAAATGTTTAACAAAAAACTAAGGTAAAGGAGGTTATTCTAAAGGTCATTCCCAAGATTTATAGCACATTTTGAATTCTAAGAAAGGTAGGCTGATCCCAAGTATTTGAATTTTTATTAGTAGAACAAATGGTCTATTATCAAAAGCTGATTTAATCAAGTACTGAACTGTTGAATCTACCTAATCTTCAAAACCAAACTTTCTTACAGGTTCAATGAAATGAATTTTAGTTACAACCTGCTCTCTTGCCCCAGTCACAGGTGTGATTGAGAGCACAACCCTGTGGGTGGATTTTACAAGAGGGTCTTCTGTCAGATATGCACGTCAACTTGGATCAGAATGTTCTGGTAAGCATGTGTGTCTGCTAGACTGTTCTTTCCTTCATACGCTCCAGCTGCACTGTTCTTGCTTTGACCTCATCCTTGTTCCACTGTCTTCTTCCTTTCACAGCCTTCTAATAACTGGACAGCTTCTGCTTCTACCAGCAGAGAACAAATCCCTCCGAGAGCAGACTCTTTCCTCCTCCCTAAACTTTACTTAAAATATATGCTTTATTTATTTTATATTCACCCCACTCCAACTTTTCCTGGATCCTTCTTTCCACAATCTTCTCCAAATTCCTAAGTCTAACTAGCACTGCCCATGTGTGCATGGGTTTGAGCCAGTCAGTGGAACATGGTCACTATACTAGAGGCCATATCTCTAAAGAAAACTGATTGTGGGTACTGAGAAGACGGTTCAGTGTTTAAAGTGCTGAGAAGGACTTTGGGACTGCAGTTGGGATCCCCAGAACACAGATAAAAGATGGGTGTGTGTCCTGGCCCTCCTGAAAAAAACAGCTTCAGAAAGCAGAAATAGGTGATAACCAGAGCAAACTGGTTAGAGAAACTCGTCATATGAGGGTGCTCTATGTGTGTTGGAGCAACCCTGCCTGAGTAAATAAAGTGGGAGAGCATTCTAGGATGACCTCTCACATCATCCTTGGGCCTCAGCATTTATATGCACACAAATACTCATGCACCAACACAAACATGCATACACACAAATCACAGACATGCAAAAAAGGAAAAGAAGTATAGTTATTTAACACTAACAGTCATCAACTATCAATATGTCCTCAACTGGGGGTGGAGCTCTTTCCTTTTTATTATTGTGTCACCCAGCATGCATATCTGCCATGTTTCCCAACAGGCAGCTGCCAGTGGAGGGTGTCTCCTGGCAAGTGTTTACCTGGGCCACAGAGCAGTGCAAAGAGCCTTAGTCAGCATGAAAGATCAGCCACTGGGAACATTGGTGAATGTTAAGGTTGAAGCTAAATAAAAAGTCCAAATACCTTGCTACTTTGGCCAGAGGGAAGACAGGAAGCTGAGAGTAGGTAGGGCATGGAAGACAGCACGCAGAGGGAAAGGGGGCTAAGATTCAGGGGTGTCAAAGAAAATTGTGAGTTTTGCATATTGCATATTTCACACTATTCTAATAATAAAATCCTTTCAAAATAAAATAATTAATAAATAAAAATAAAATAATAATAAAATAATCTATCACCATCTCATCACAAAAGTGTTTAATTATACAACTTATTTTAAGACTCTTTCCAAAAAGTATGTATAAAATGGAAAACTGTGACAAAATGCCGATACAAAAGCACAGACTTTTTATCTTTATTAACTTGGGTGTTTCTTATTTACATTTCGATTGTTATTCCCCTTCCCGGTTTCCAGGCCAACATCCCCCTAACCCCTCCCCCTCCTCTTATACATGGGCTTCCCCTCCCCATCATCCCCCCATTACCTCCCTCCCCCCAACAATCTCGTTCACTGGGGGTCCATCCTTGGCAGGACCCAGGGCTTCCCCTTCCACTGGTGCTCTTACCAGGATATTCATTGCTACCTATGAGGTCAGAGTCCAGGGTCAGTCCATGTGTAGTCTTTAGGTAGTGGCTTAGTCCCTGGAAGCTCTGGTTGCTTGGCATTGTTGTTCATATGGGGTCTCGAGCCCCTTCAAGCTCTTCCAGTTTTTTCTCTGATTCCTTCAACGGGGGTCCTGTTCTCAGTTCAGTGGTTTGCTGCTGGCATTCACTTATGTATTTGCTGTATTCTGGCTGTGTCTCTCGGGAGAGGTCTACATCCGGTTCCTGTCAGCCTGCCCTTCTTTGCTTCATCCATCTTACCTAGTTTGGTGGCTGTATATGTATGGGCCACATGTGGGGCAGGCTCTGAATGGGTGTTCCTTCAGCCTCTGTTGCCTCTCTATTCCCTGCCAAGGGTATTCTTGTTCCCCTTTTAAAGAAGGAGTGAAGCATTTGCATTTTGGTCATCCTTCTTGAGTTTCATGTGTTCTGTGCAGCTAGGGTAATTCAAGCATTTGGGCTAATAGCCACTTATCAATGAAAGCACGGACATTTTAAAGCTGTTTCAGAAAGCAAAATCATGTTGTATGCCTTTAGATGAAGTCAAAAAACCTGGGTTCAACTTTGAAGAGAAAATACAGTTTATAAACACATAAAAAATTTCTATAGCAACAGTTTCAAAATTCATTACTGGGTGGTAGTAATTTAAATCTTTAATCTTTTAGGTTTTCTTGCAGTATAAAGATCTTTGTGTAAATGTTTTCCTTGACTTTTAGATATTTAACTTTCAGAAGCTTATTTATTGTATGAAATAGAACAGAGAACTCTGTGTGGCATATTCAAGACTAAGAAATAATACTACCTTAGCCAATGGGACTTCCACCAGCGGATATCTGGAACATCTGAACATTTTCCCTCTGGGGATGGGACAAAAGGTGCTACTCTAGTGGTACCTGGTGAATGACCAGGGATGCTTCTAGGGATCCCATGATGGACAGGATAGCCCCTTAAAGGTTCATCTTGTTCAACATGTAAATAGTGCTGATGTTGAGAAAACCCTCTTAAGAACTACTATATCCATGATTTAATACAACATGTGATCCATTGTGGACATCGATGAATGCTGTGAGGCTCACATCTATTCAGGAATCTGAATAGAAGCCATCTAAGGCCCCTGATAAGCTCAAGGGCTTCAGAATCTTCCTCTAGACTTTTAAGAAAGACAAAGAAAGAACCTTTAAAGAAATGTATTCCAGAAGTTTTGGGCTGACCCCGGGAGCAATGTATAGCCCATTCATCTATATTTTGTTGCAACAGAAAGTCAGAGATCAGTATTTGATGCCAAGAAAGACCAAGGAATGGAGTCTGGCAGTGCTTTCAAAAACTACAAATCTATTTGCTGAATATCATGCAGCCTTTACCCCTGTGTCTTAGATATTGTTGCATCCAACAAAATATTTTTGTGGGCAGGTAATAAAGGCAAGCTGATTAATATAATAGAACACCATCTCCTTTGAAATAGGATTAGAAGAATTTAAAACCAACATTCAATACACAGGCATCTACAAACTGCATTGGGGCATAGCTCAGCATAATGAAATTTTCTAAGTGGATGACTAGCTTTTTAAGCACCACCTTCTAAAACACAGGCATTTATGTTGCTTCACAATTATCTCATATTTCTCAACCCATCACGTATGTTTATTAACATATGATTTTTTTCTAACTCAGTTTTAAAGTAGTTTGTAAATTTTTAATCTCTTAAATTAATAAAACTCACATATTTATTCAAAAAAATAAAATCATTGTTCTTAAAAAAATCATGTAATAGTTTATGAAATCAAACAGTATACAGCATTCTTATGAGGAAAATATACAAAACAGCAGCCATGACCAGATGATACTAGTATTTTGATCTTTTTGTTTCTTTAAATGAGTGTCTTAAGAAGGAATTCCATGCTTCAAAACAGTGGAGGTGAAGGTACCTAACTTAAAAGTGATATTACATTCTATCACAAATGTCTGAAATTCAGTTTTCCTGGTTCAAGTGAATTCCTGAAAAGAGAGAGATAAATGCCCAGAACTACCATTAGATAATTCAATCAGTATACAACCATCTTGCTGGTGACCTCTATTGACACCCTTCTGAAAATAATGAATGGATTTAGGTTAGCAATAGAAAGCCTACTGCTTAAACCAGTTTCAATAGCAAGACTTTCTTTCTCCTTACTTGAAAGCCAAAGTTCCCCTCACTAATAGTATGCCCAGGAGCTTATCAGCAGGACCTGTAGGACAGCAGAGGAGAATGCAGCTATAGTGAAATGATGCACCACACAACAAAGATGATGAAAATACAGGGCGCCTCCTAAAACTCCCCATCCCACTCTTAGAAGGATGGAAGGTTAGAAAATCCAAATTTCAAACAGCAATTCAGGTAATCCATGCTATTATGCTATCTAGTAGCCCTTTATGGATAATTTATTACTGGGAAACTTGGCTTTAGAACATCAGTATTACAAAAAGCTACAGTCTTCACATCTAGACTATTTACAGAAGAATTAGACAAATAAGCCAATTGTATTCCAGCGGAAATATTATATGCCACTCAGAGTCTATATACAATCTTCGCCTATGGCTTTTGACATTAGTAATGTCAGAAATAGTCATGATAGAAGTTGCTTTGTTCAAAGAATTTCATTAAAATACAATAGAATTATTTCTAGACATAAATGTATGGTTTCCTGAAGGAACTGAACATATCTTAATTAGGTAGTACATCCCACTGTACCTCAAGAAAATGCCCCATGAGTCACAGAGAGATATATAATCTCCTACACTGAATATGTTTTAAAGGTATAATAGTTACATACTCTTGCTAATTTGTATGAGTATTCTGAAACTCATAGGATAATCATACATGTTTGGTTTCCATCTAAATTGGGATGAAATCTCATTGATATAAAGATTATATATTTATGTCAGTTAACATTTGGAATCAGATATATTGGCTTATGATAATGACTCTAAGCTTCATTAGCTGAGTAGCCTCAAGCAAGTCACACAACAATTCTATATTTTTCTAATGGTCTATTTTTTTTTAACTTTTTTTTTATTAACTTGAGTATTTCTTATATACATTTCGAGTGTTATTCCCTTTCCCGGTTTCCAGGCAAACATCCCCCTCCCCCTTCCCCTTCTTTATGGGTGTCCCCCTCCCAACCCTACCCCCATTGCCGCCCTCCCCTCCACAGTCTAGTTCACTGGGGGTTCAGTCTTAGCAGGACCCAGGGCTTCCCCTTCCACTGGTGCTCTTACTAGGATATTCATTGCTACCTATGAGGTCAGAGTCCAGGGTCAGTCCATGTATAGTCTTTAGGTATTGGCTTAGTCCCTGGAAGCTCTGGTTGCTTGACATTGTTGTACATATGGGGTCTCGAGCCCCTTCAAGCTCTTCCAGTTCTTTCTCTGATTCCTTCAACGGGGGTCCTATTCTCAGTTCAATGGTTTGCTGCTGGCATTCGCCTCTGTATTTGCTGTATTCTGGCTGTGTCTCTCAGGAGCGATCTACATCCGGCTCCTGTCGGTCTGCACTTCTTTGCTTCATCCATCTTATCTAATTGGGTGGCTGTAAATGTATGGGCCACATGTGGGGCAGGCTCTGAATGGGTGTTCCTTCAGTCTCTGTTTTAATCTTTGCCTCTCCCTTCCCTGCCAACGGTATTCTTTTTCCTCATTTAAAGAAGGAGTGAAGAAGCATTCACATTTTGATCATCCGTCTTGAGTTTCATTTGTTCTAGGGATCTAGAGTAATTCAAGCATTTGGGCTAATAGCCACTTATCAATGAGTGCATACCATGTATGTCTTTCTGTGATTGGGTTAGCTCACTCAGGATGATATTTTCCAGTTCCAACCATTTGCCTACGAATTTCATAAAGTCGTTGTTTTTGATAGCTGAGTAATATTCCATTGTGTAGATGTACCACATTTTCTGTATCCATTCCTCTGTTGAAGGGCATCTGGGTTCTTTCCAGTTTCTGGCTATTATAAATAAGGCTGCGATGAACATAATGGAGCACGTGTCTCTTTTATATGTTGAGGCATCTTTTGGGTATATGCCCAAGAGAGGTATAGCTGGATCCTCAGGCAGTTCAATGTCCAATTTTCTGAGGAACCTCCAGACTGATTTCCAGAATGGTTTTACCAGTCTGCAATCCCACCAACAATGGAGGAGTGTTCCTCTTTCTCCACATCCTCGCCAGCATCTGCTGTCACCTGAGTTTTTGATCTTAGCCATTCTTACTGGTGTGAGGTGAAATCTCAGGGTTGTTTTGATTTGCATTTCCCTTATGACTAAAGATGTTGAACATTTCTTTAGGTGTTTCTCAGCCATTCGGCATTCCTCAGCTGTGAATTCTTTGTTTAGCTCTGAACCCCATTTTTAATAGGGTTATTTGTTTCCCTGCGGTCTAACTTCTTGAGTTCTTTGTATATTTTGGATATAAGGCCTCTATCTGTTGTAGGATTGGTAAAGATCTTTTCCCAATCAGTTGGTTGCCGTTTTGTCCTAACCACAGTGTCCTTTGCCTTACAGAAGCTTTGCAGTTTTATGAGATCCCATTTGTCGATTCTTGATCTTAGAGCATAAGCCATTGGTGTTTTTTTTATCTGTATATATATATTTATATTTATATAAAAAGACAAATAATAGCAGTGTGTTATGCATCAACAGCAGCAACAGCTTTTCCAGGTTCTGCAGTCATCTGAACAAAACTGTAGAGACATCCAGCACACTCCATAAAAAAAAAAAAAGTAAAAAAACAAAACCCGAGAAAACAGCACAGTTCTGTTACTCTTGTGGTTCCTGGCACCATTTTTTTTTTAAATTAGCTTCTCAATCATCATCTGGAAAGAAAACATTCTGAGCAACATCATTAAAAACAGCTCTGATAAAGCACGGTCACTACTACGTATCATAAAGCAGGTACAAGCTATTTTACATCCACAGAGGTATGATACAGTACTGTCCTACATCTATAATACTAGAGGATACAATTTAAAAGGCATTATTTGGGGAGGGGGGCGTAAAAAAAATAAAAGGCATTATTTGAGACTTGATTCTACTTTTCCAGCAGAGGGCCCAAGGGATGGTGTGACACAGCTTTGTAAAGAAACATACTCTAGACAGGATTTCCTTTCACTAGTGGCACAGTTCTAAGGATTCATTCTCTCCATGAATGTCAGCTAAAACCATTATTAAAAAAATGAAATATCCCTAAAACAAAACCATATAACCACCAGATTCACATGAAGATGACCTAGTGGAGACAAGCTGGACCTCACCTTACCAACAAGCTATCAAATCTGTTATGTTTAAACAGTGAGACCTCCAAGGAAGGAGATGACAAGTAGTGCTTCAAAGCTTCGGACCACAATCAAACACAGCATCCTTTTCAACAGAAGCAGAAGCTCATCTGAATATGCTCAAGGATGCTGACATCAACATTTAATCATCTCCTCACTCATCCAGGAAGAAGGGGAGATCAGTTACTACTGTACTTTATTGTGTTCAACCAAATCACCATGTTACAAGAATAGCAAGCTGCCATAATAAAAAATAAGGCTCCTCTATCCAGCACCAGATAGCATCATTTTACTTTCAAGCCTAGAAATTGCACACTTGTATATAAACCAACCGAAGATGAGGATTGAGAGTTCATCTTGGTGGATTTTTCCTTTGATGAATATGAAGTGTCCTTCCTTATCTTTTTTGATGACTTTTAATTGAAAATTGATTTTATTTGGTATTAGAATGGCTACTCCAGCTTGCTTCTTCTGACCCTTTGCTTGGAAAGTTGTTTTCCAGCCTTTCACTCTGAGGTAGTGTCTGTCTTTGTCTCTGAGGTGTGTTTCCTGTAGGCAGCAGAATGCAGGGTCCTCATTGCGTATCCAGTTTGTTAATCTATGTCTTTTTATTGGGGAGTTGAGGCCATTGATGTTGAGAGATATTAAGGAATAGTGATTATTGCTTCCTGTTATATTCATATTTGGATATGAGGTTATGTTTGTGTTGTTTTCTTCTCTTTGTTTTGTTGCCAAGACGATTAGTTTCTTACTTCTTCTAGGGTATAGCTTGCCTCCTTATGTTGGGCTTTACCATTTATTATCCTTTGTAGTGCTGGATTTGTAGAAAGATATTGTGTAAATTTGGTTTTGTCATGGAATATCTTGGTTTCTCCATCTATGTTAATTGAGAGTTTTGCAGGATACAGTAACCTGGGCTGGCATTTGCGTTCTCTTAGGGTCTGTATGACATCAGTCCAGGATCTTCTGGCCTTCATAGTTTCTGGCGAGAAGTCTGGTGTGATTCTGATAGGTCTGCCTTTATATGTTACTTGACCTTTTTCCCTTACTGCTTTTAATATTCTTTCTTTATTTTGTGCGTTTGGTGTTTTGACTATTATGTGACGGGAGGTGTTTCTTTTCTGGTCCAATCTATTTGGAGTTCTGTAGGCTTCTTGTATGCCTATGGGTATCTCTTCTTTTAGGTTAGGGAAGTTTTCTTCTATGATTTTGTTGAAGATATTTACTGGTCCTTTGAGCTGGGAGTCTTCACTCTCTTCTATACCTATTATCCTTAGGTTTGATCTTCTCATTGAGTCCTGGATTTCCTGTATGTTTTGGACCAGAAGCTTTTTCTGCTTTACATTATCTTTGACAGTTGAGTCAATGATTTCTATGGAATCTTCTGCTCCCGAGATTCTCTCTTCCATCTCTTGTATTCTGTTGGTGAAGCTTGTATCTACAGCTCCTTGTCTTTTCTTTTGATTTTCTATGTCCAGGGTTGTTTCCATGTGTTCTTTCTTGATTGCTTCTATTTCCATTTTTAATTCCTTCAACTGTTTGATTGTGTTTTCCTGGAATTCTTTCAGGGATTTTTGTTTCTCCTCTCTATGGGTTTCTACTTGTTTATTTATGTTTTCCTGGAATTCTTTCAGGCATTTTTGCGATTCCTCTCTGTAGGCTTCTACTTGTACTCTAAGGGAGTTCTCCACGTCTTTCTTGAAGTCCTCCAGCATCATGATCAAATACGATTTTGAAACTAGATCTTGCTTTTCTGGTGTGTTTGGATATTCCATGTTTATTTTGGTGGGAGAATTAGGCTCCAATGATGCCATGTAGTCTTGGTTTCTGTTGCTTGGGTTCCTGCGCTTGCCTCTCGCCATCAGATTATCTCTAGTGTTACTTTGTTCTGCTATTTCTGACAGTGGCTAGACTGTCCTATAAGCCTGTGTGTCAGGAGTGCTGTAGACCTGTTTTCCTGTTTTCTTTCAGCCAGTTATGGGGACAGAGTGTTCTGCTTTCGGGCGTGTAGTTTTTCCTCCCTACGGGTCTTCAGCTGTTCCTGTGGGCCTGTGTCTTGAGTTCACCAGGCAGGTTTCTTGCAGGGAAAAAGTTGGGCCTACCTGTGGTTCCAAGGCTCAAGTTTGCTCGTGGGTACTGCCTAAGTCCTCTCCGCGACGGCAGCAACCGGGAAGATCTGCGCCGCTCTTTCCGGGAGCCTCCGTGCACCAGGGTTCCAGATGGCCTTTGGTGTTTTCCTCTGGCGTCTGAGATGTGTAATCAGAGTGCAGTCTCTTCTGGTTTCCCAGGCTTGTCTGCCTCTCTGAAGGTTTAGCTCTCCCTCCCACGCGATTTGGGTGCAGAGAACTGTTTATCCGGTCTGTTTCCTTCAGGTTCCGGCGGTGTCTCAGGTGCAGGGGTCCTGCCGCTCCTGGGCCCTCCCCTACGGGAACCCAGAGGCCTTATACAGTTGCCTCTTGGGCCAGGGATGTGGGCAGGGGTGGGCAGTGTTGGTGGTCTCCTCCGCTCTGCAGCCTCAGGAGTGCCCACCTGACCAGGCGGTGAGGTCTCTCTCCCACGGGGTTTGGGAGCAGGGAGCTACTCCTAATGGTCTATTTTTTAAAAGGCTATAAAAGTATCTACTTTGCAAAGATGAAATAAACATAAGTAACATTCTAAAAACAGACATATCATGAAATAACTCCCCAGGAAATACTGATCTGACCATGATTACTCTCATTCTGTGTCCTCTCTCAAACAGCATTCAACAGAACATTGACACCAGAAAAAGCAGTGTGAAAATATTTGCTGATAAAATCTGTCATAATATCTGAGTAAGAGAATAATAATAATCCAGTTAGAAGTAAAATAGCAATTAAGTCTTCTTCATTTTTTTTCTGTAAATGGTTCCAAATATATGATAAGCATTGGTTTAAAAAATGGCTGGCACAAAATAACTGGCATGCATTGTCAATCTACACAAGACAAGGCTTTATAAGTGGCACTAGCCCATAGCTCGAACTCATCAAACCACATTTGACACAGCCATCCTGTGTACCACACTGTACTAGTGACTGGGGAGGAAAGCAGACATGGTTTTGGGTTACTCACAGTGTATTAATAATTAGGATTTTTAAAGATAATGGATTTTATATAAAACACAAAATCTCAAAGTTGACCAAGAACAAGCAGAAAGAAAGAAACAGTGGTTAATAGTCAAGTTATCTCAAAGCGCAGCCAGGACTACTCCATCAAAACCTTGAACAGACACAATAGCAAAGTAAGAAATTTAAAACATATTGGCTAATAAGATACTTTGTAGATTCCTGATGGCTTGATGAATCAAACCTACACAAAATTCTAAACTGAAAACCTAGAGGATGTGTTAAGGGAATATGGTTTAAATAAAATTATAAACATATATCATTTTACCTAGACCCTTATGTTCTGACATGTACTTGTTGGAAACAAGTAAAAGAAACTTATTCTGAGTATTACCATTTAATTTTCAAACTCTATTTAATCACAAGGAGAAACTAAATTCAAGGTCCTAGGCTCTAGTGGAACTAGGGACTTCCCAATAACTTAACAGCTTCTGTTGTAAGGAAACAGTTGTCTGAGTCCAGATATCTCAGGGACAATTTGTTAGAAAACAGATGTCTAAGTCCAGACATCTTTAGGACAGTGTCTCTATCTTGCTGGCAGAGCCAAAGAAGTTCATGTTCCCAGGCCCAGGCACCAACTCCTATCCTGATTTATGGAAACTCCCTTATTCAACCCCTTATGTCAAAATATGATTGAACAATGCTATAGACCATTCTACTCCCCCTTCCTTCTATGATTTTATCCTTTAAATATGCTATACAATGTTCCTTCAGAGTTGTAGTTCAGCTCCCAATTCTATTCTTTCTCAGTGATGGATCAGTGATGGCTTAATTACAGTAAATGCTTGTAATTTGCATTGACTTGGTGTTGAGTTATTGGATGTATGTTGATTTTAAGCAGTTACTCCACGATAGTAATCACCCTTATTACCCTGCACAGAACGAAATATTTCACTGTACACTCTGCCCGGGGAAGGGGGAAAGCTTCTCTAAGCCAAGCACAGCACTTCCCTCCAAATGAAGTGATTCTCTGTGAAGAACAAGAGCAGCGTCCAGAAGCTAACTTCATAACCTCCTTGTATCCTGGAATCCAAAAACCCCTGCCTGAGTTATAAATGCATGAACACTTGTTCCAAAGTGCCTGTTGCCTCATTAGGAAGTCAAGAGTGAAAAGAATTTATTTTGTTTGTGGCTGGAAATGTAATTGTCATGGGTCTTTAAACACAGGAAAGTTTCCTAGCTTTGCTTTTCTTAAGAATTTAAAGGGCTGCCAATTGTTTCCATAATGTAGCAACTTGCAAAGTGTTGAAGGGTATACTTTTATGTTTAGTTCACAAATAAAGAACATTTTAAGATTTTATAACCAGTTGTGGTGGGAGGGAGAATCTGTTTTCTCCAAAAATAAGCCCTCCTGATAGGTTTCCTGATCCTAAGTGGACAGCCTTAAACACCTGAACACACAGGCAATACACCACACTAACTGGACTCTGTAGAATGTGTGTGTGTGTGTATGTGTGTGTGTGTGATTGTGTGTGTGTGTCTGTGTGTGTGTGTCTGTGTGTGTGTCTGTGTGTGTGTGATTGTGTGTGTGTGTCTGTGTGTGTGTGTCTGTGTGTGTGTCTGTGTGTGTGTGTGTCTGTGTGTGTGTGTGATTGTGTGTGTGTGTCTGTGTGTGTGTGTCTGTGTGTGTGTGTGTGTGTGTGTGTGTGTGTGTGTGTGTGTAAAACAAAGACATTAAAACAAAGAGGTTATGAATTTGAGAAGGTGGGGACATAAAAGGACAGAAGTTGGAGAGGAAGTAGAGGAGATGGATATGATATAAACACAGTATAGTACAGTCATATATGAAATTCTCAAAACTAAAATAATTTTAAAGAAAAATATACTGTAAAAATGCAAACTATAGGCCAGTATTTCTTTCAGACTCATTTCTTTTTTTTTTTTTTTTGGTTCTTTTTTCGGAGCTGGGGACCGAACCCAGGGCCTTGCGCATCCTAGGCAAGCGCTCTACCACTGAGCTAAATCCCCAGCCCCCAGACTCATTTCTAATAGACAATAATGAACTGCCAGTATACAAAAAGGACTCTGATGAATAATTTAAAACAAAGTTACATTGAGTATCTTTTCCTGAAAACTCCTGACACATGTTTATATCTGAAGTCCAGAGTCATTCTAAGTAAATGAACCATTTAACCCAGTAGTTACCCCCAAAAATGCTATAACCTTATAGTCTATGCATTAGGTTATATGATGTTTTAAATTTATAGTCATGAGTTCTCATTCCATTTTCTAGCCTAAAATCTTTCTAAAAGGAAAAAAAGATGAATATATGAAATTGCAATAACCCACTCAATCAGGAAAACTTTTGAAGCCACATTCAGACCACAAGCCGGATGACCAGATGAGAACACTGAATCTATAGTACCGCGGCACTCTGACAGACACCTGATTTCCACACACTGAATTTTTCGGCTCTCTCAAAGGGTACATTATTCCATCAGCGTTAGTGCCATTTACATTTGCATCTCTCCCATTGGCTCCATCAGACAGGGACGAATGAGATCCGAAACACCTGGAATTAGCCGAGGAGAAAAGAGGTCACCAACCTAGGGGAAAGGATAAACAAGGACATGATTTCTAAACCTAAATTCTGTCCCCCATGTCTGACATCCAAGCAGAGACATAGAAGAATGAACGAGTTTCCAAGGCAAGTGTGAGTTTCCCAGTAGAATGTGTTTACAAGGTCCTTCCTGAAGTTTATAAAATAATGCATGTGTTATGATGCAGTCACGATGCAGTAATGCAGCGAGCCCACTGTGTTGTTCACTACCTCCGTTTCCAGTGCTGTAGCCCATGGTGCCTTCCTGCTGAGATTTGAGGGTAATGCTAGTCCTTGACCAATGTGAACAGTACCACAATACTTGTACTGTGAACTCATCCAGATGGCTCGCTTTTTATGAACTGTCCACTAATGCCACCGTACTGAGCTTTGACTACCTTAGACTTGGAATAGACCAAGGTGAAAAATGTCAAATGCTTCATTCAATGCATAAAATTTCAGAAGCATCAGACGAGACAAATTTTAAAGTGCGTTTCGACTTGGGTTCTGCTGAGTCATTATTTCTTTCCATACAAAAATATCACAAAGGTTTGAACTCCATACTTAGCAGGAAAATTAAACAACTTTGTGGCATGTATAAACATACTGCATGTGTGTGTGTGTGTGTGTGTGTGTGTGTATGTGTGTGTCAAAAGTTCTGAGTATCTTTTTAACATAAAGTCTAGTTTGTTCCCTAACATTTCAAGTTCTCATAGATCGTAGTATTAAAAATTCAAAATCTTTAAAAAGCATATCAGCAATGTCAGTCAAATATCTCTTTGGACATGATTTAAAATGGACAAAAGTTTATTGACAATCAGAAAAATACGCTGCTATTCAGAAAACAAGGGCTCCCTATAAAGTGCAGGTGTGCGTGCTTCAGTTGATTAATTAGGCACGTCTAAGCTGCCTCTTTGATAGCTTCAGTTCTATTTGGTTTTGTTCTTGTACTCATGATCTAAATCATAGTAATGAAGAATTAAATTACTTCATTGCCAAAACAATCCAACATGTATGTATTTAGTGACTGTCACAGTTTGTATGTGAACTGTACCCCACAGACACGTGTTTGAACAGTTGGTTCCCAGATGGCAACACTATGGGAAATAGTGGAAGCTTTTGGACAAGGATCCTAGGTAGCAGACATGGGACAATAGGGACAGGTCTTGTTACTTCCAACCCACTCCCAATTTCATACCATCCCCTCTGCTTTCTAATTCTTCCAGAATGTGACATGTAATTACTTCACAGTCCTACTGCCATGAAGCCATTCCCTCTCTTTGCTTGCATGGTGACTGAATGTAGACACCGGAGAATCTCATACTGTAAAGTGGGAACTTGTGTATTTTCTCTGTTCTAGGAGACAGACTTTGAGGCTGAGATTGGCAAAGAGGAGTCATACTGGTGAGGTAGCATCTATGAGGAGGTAAGGGAATTATGATGGGAAGAAATAAGCTGATATGATTATGACTATGACCATAGCCAAACTTCAGTGCATCCTATGAAACCCACGGAAGTAAAAAAAATCCCTCAGAGTTGTTTGGACTTGTAGTAGAGAATCAGACCTTTGTCCCATAGCACTGACCTACTGCTGAACATAGACCACTCTTGGGAGGTGATGGAAACTGAGCCAAGAACAACATCTGGAGTACTCAGCTGTGATGTCTCAGCTGGTGGAATGAAGGGGTCACTGGTGGCATAGAGAGCATCCACTCCTGGTCCCTGGAGGGAGGACTGTTGCTAATCAGTGATATCAAGCTGCAGGCACTCTGACGTTAGGCAGATGCAAGGAGAAATTCATTTCATGCTTTTCTGCCCAGGTAAATCTGAAGAAATATACCTTGACAAAAAATAAAATCTGAAAACAGGCTTGGGGAAATTAATAAATGCAACTCATTTCTGAGATAATCAGCATCCTCAAACATCTTCAAGCATGAATTTAGATTCACTCTCACATATGTATGCACAAACCAATATAGATTAAAATTTTTAAATCAATAAATTTTAGACTAGCAATATCTGGGGTCAGAGATATGTGGCATCACCCTAGTGAACACATATCAAATGAAGGGGTTTTCTAGCTATCCCCTGCTTAAAACAAAATAAAAGTGATATGCTTGCAGAGAAGAAAGATAAATGCATAGGAAATTTACTTTGACAATAACATTTTATTTCCTTCTTATTATACTGTGTTGACTGTGGAGGAGATCCTGTTCTAAATCCCTCGTCTGAATAAAATGTAAAATATTCATTCCTTTTTGTTTATTTCTCATTACCCTCAAACATCTCAGCTGGAATATTTTGCCTCTATCTCATATCTAAGAGGACTCATGCTGGTCTCCTCACCAAATTCACTCTGAGCCTTTTGCCAGTTTTCAAGCTGCAATATAGACAGCATCAACATACCATGCTCTGTGAGGGATTCATTAAAAACATCTGAAAACCAGGAAAGGGTTAATGATCTTTAAAGTCAAAAGCACAGGATGAAAGAAAATTAAATGATTTTCATCTGATTTTATTGGCATATGCTTGGCAAATAAACGTGCATCTGTTTAAGGTAGGCAGCATAATTGTTCAAGATAAGACATAAATACATTATAAAAAATATCCCAAACAAGCTAATTAAAATATCCATTGCCTCGCAGAATTGTCATTTGGGTGTAATGCAAGCTTTTAAAATCTACTCTTGGAATATTCAAATACAAAGTACAGGGCTAGCAACTAGACTCAACATGTTAGAGCTCATAACTGAGACCTTGAAGCACTTGATTGGCATTTCTCCATTTCCATATCCCCTACTTCTAGTTCACACCACTCCACTCTGGTTTTCAAAAACTGTGAATTCTTTTAGATTCCACACACAAACTAAATCAGAATAGTCATACAGCTGTACTTGGATTATTTTTTACACTACACAAGAGTCATCCACGTGGACATTTACATATATATATATGATAATTATTTCCACTTTACAAATTTAATTCTAGCAGGTAAATGCAAGCAGCTGTGCAGGGTACTTGCTGCCTCCTATATCTGCATGTAAAAGGCTATCTCCTGAAACCCCACACTCAAACACAGAAGATTGACACCTCTGTCGATGCTGCTGTGTGCATTATGAATATTAATGAAAATTGCTAGGATGGCTTTTCTTTAAAAAGATTTGTCCATGCTGTCATAAATTCATGAACACTGTATTTTCTTCTTTCATTCACCTGCAGAAGGACACTGGTTGCTCCAACACTGGTTACTGTGCACAGCGCTTCAGAAACGTTGAGAATGTAACTACCATTTTTAAGATACTTATTTCATTTGCCTTGAGTATAGAGTGTGTTGCTAGGTCATTTTTGAAAATTCTTTAGGGCCACAGAGTTTGTACCTGTTGACAGTCTCACCAACAGTAGATAAGGGCTCTCTATCCACCAGACTCTCATTAGCACTTGCTTTGTCTCTTTGAGAAGTCTTCCAAATTGAACTGACATGAAGTACCACTTCAGGTTTGATTTACATTTTCATGATGATTAGTGATATTAACCACATTTTCATTTATATGATGGTTGTTTGTGCAGCTTCTCTTGAGAAATATCTGTCTGAGTTTTCAGCCTAATTTTTTATTTATTTGCTTGTTTCCTTGCTTGCTCATTCTTATTTGTTTGTTGGTTAGTTGGATTTTTCAAGACATGGTTTCTCTGAGTAGCTCTGGCTGTCCTGGACCTTGCTCTGCACAGCAGTCAGACCTTCAACTCAGAGATCCACTTGCCTCTGCCTCCTGAGTGCTAGTATTAAGGATTGTGCCACATACACAAAAGGGACTTCCCCTTCTCTAAGGAGAAGGAAACCAAGTAATTGGGGGAGGAATGTGTAAAGGTAGGACTGGGAGGAGAGGTAGAAGGGGGCTGTTATCAGGATGTAAAGTGAATAAATAATTTAATTAATGGAAATAAAAAGTATCAGTACAGGCCCTATGTAGGTGAAGTAGCTTCTGTTCTGAGAAGGGTCAGGAGAGAATGGCCAGGGAAGATTGGAGGAGGCCTTCATTTTTGCATTCTCTTGGTTCTTTTATTTTTCCAAAACTGTCATTTACTGGAGGGGTAGTTAGGTTTTGTAATAACATCTGAAAATACTGTCCAGATCAAAGTGAATTGATTTCATACTGCAAGTGAACTTTTAACTCTGGCTTCATGTCCATGGAATGAGCAAATCTGCCATAGATAACATATAAAATATGTTTAGCAGCTATGTATCGTGGCCAGAATTGAGGATAAGATTATGTGAAATGAGAGGCTACATATATATGTACATATATATGTATTTCCTTGTGAAACATAGAATAATAAAAAAGGCAAGTAAGGAGAATTAATTTTATGGAGTGGGAGAATATATGGATATGGATTATTCTTGTCCTATATTTTGTTTTTAAAGCTGAACCAAAAATGTTGTTTTGAATAAAATGGGAAAAGTACGATGAAAATTACAATGCCATGTCAGCCAAACATTGAAATGCTTTACAGACTTAAACTGTAATCTGGTTTTAATTTTTTCATGTCATACAATCAGTGTTGGCCCTAGGCCATGCATCCACTTAACTTGGAAACCTCTTTGCAGGCAGAACATTGCTGGGTTATTTGAGTTTCCGGTTTCCTCTGTGCACAGCTCTCATGGAGTCATCTCATTGCTATGAGCCTGAAGCCTTAGAAAAGAACTATATGTACCATGCACTTAGGTTTGTGACCAGTTAACCATAGTTGCCAGTTTTATAGGCTACAGAAAACATATAATAAGGTCTGTCCAAGAGGTAAAATGTCTACAGTTCCCTGTATTGTACATAAAACACCAGCACAGAGAAGTCCTTATCCTTTAACACCAGTATTAGTGATGAAACCGAGAACCAAAATGGCTTAAATATTAATTAGTTATGGTGAAGGTAGAAAACAGGAATTTATAAGGTGCTCTGCTTTGGGAACTAGGTACTTATGATGCAGTGGACCTGAGGTTCTAGGTCCTCTGTTCATTGTCTTCACATTTCTTGCTTCACTATCCTTATCTATGAAATGGGTAGATTGGAAGACATGATCTAAGAATCTTTTCATAATACATGTTTCAGTTATGACAGCTTGTTAGATGTACTTTAAGCATATGGCTTATTTTCAAATTATGTGTGTAGATTTTTGAGGAAAATATGCACTCACATTTCTAAGCCCAAAATGTGCCAATCAAAATCTAGAGAAAGACAACCAACAGAATGAGCGAAAATATTTGTAAATAATATGTCAAAAACCACACTTCACTAAACAACTTTCCCCACACAGCTAACACCCCCTCCCCAAAACCAAGCATTCAATGAATCAACCAACTAAACAACGTCCTCCACCCCAAAGCAGCCTTATTAAGGAATGGGCTGTAGATAAGCAAGCTAGGACATCCAGTCCCAGAAAGACTAAGTCCAACCTCTCGCTGAGGTGCAACCAGGTGGTCCAGTTATGAGAAGAGGATCCAACAAATGGCAACAGATTCAGGAACAGCCACTGCTTCAATTATGAGTGCCACATGAAGGTCAAGCTGCACATCTGTTCCAAATGTGTAGGGGGCCTAGGTCTACCTCCTGAATCTTTCCTGGTTGGTGGTCGACTGTCTGTGAGTCCTCATGGGCCCAGGTTAGTTTATTCTGTAGGTCTTCTTACGGTGTCCTTGACCCTCCAGCTCACTCAATTCTCTCTCCCACTCTTCCACAGATTCCCTGAGCTCTGTCTGATGTTTGACTGTGGGTATCTGCATCTGTTTCCATCCACTGCTGGATGAAGCCTCTCAGGAGACATTTATGATCAGTTCCTGTCATACATGTATACTGACACTTCTTTTCCTTTATCTTCTACAATTTTTTTTAAAAAATGTGCTTATTAGCAATGGTGTGATAGTTAAAATCAGACCATGGTTTCAGAGCCAAGCTCTCTCTCCATTATCACCTACATCCTCTGGTCAAGAAGCAACCTGAAACCATTGAGAGACTGCTCATTTTGCTTCAAAAAGGAAAGTATGGGAAGGACGGGTATCCTAATTCTGTGATCAATCCTCTAAAAGCATTGTTCATAAGCCTACCAGGTGGGTTAAAAATGTTATCATTGGCTCACCTTCAGTCAGACCCGATACTATATAACAAAGACAGAGCACTCAAGTTCTCATGATGGTCAGGGGAAATTCTCTATTAAAACGTTGAACATGGCTGCCTGAAACCTGACTGTTAGCATAATATGTTCACTGTCATCTCCTTTCAGCAGAGGCAGGAACAAGGTGTAATTACTTATCATCTGTCCTGGGGCAGGAAAAGTCTGATTTTTAAAATCTGAGGCTGAAAAACCATGAATTGAAAATGGCAGTGCCCATCAAAGCTCCAACCACTAACCCTTTGATCCTCCAGAGTGACCGGCCTGAGGATACACTGGCACAAGAGTGGCACAAAGCCAGTGATAGTAAACAACCAACATTGGATTTGACTTAAGGCCCACACCATGAGATGAAACCCATATCCAACACTGCTTGTTTGACCAAGAACCTGAGAGTACATAGCCTAGGGACTTAGAGTAAGACCACTTACTATTTTTCTTTAGTTTTTTTTAAGTAGCAATAAAATGACCCCCAAATAATATTCTGCTATAGTCATAGGTCAGTGCCTTGCTCAGCCATTCTGCAGCAGATAGGAACAAACACAGAGACCCACAGCCAGACCTTATTCAGAAAGTGAGAGAACTTGAAACACTAAACCCTAATTGGATATTTCCATTGAATCCCTTCCCCTCAAAGTTCAAAGTATCCTCTGGAACCAGAAAGGTTGGAGGAATCAAGAAAATAAACAAACAAACAACAACAACAGAAACCTTTCTAAATCAACATGAGCAAAGCTCATATGAACACATAGAGACTGAAGCAGCATGCACAGGGTCTGCACAGGTCTGCACAAGGTCTCCTGAATATATATATATATATATATATATATATATATATATATATATATATATATATATATATATTCCACAGCTTCCACTGTAGTGTTTGTGTTGAATTCCTGAGTGTATAAATGAGTGTGTTTCTAGTTCTTGTGCCTTCTCACTGTGGGCTCTTTTACTTCTGTTTATCTTGTCCAACTTTGATGTGATAGTCTTTGTTTTATCTTATTATATGTTATTATTAAAAATAAAACACAAAGTTGCTGGCAAGGATGTGGAGAAAGAGGAACACTCCTCCATTGTTGGTGGGATTGCAGACTGGTAAAACCATTCTGGAAATCAGTCTGGAGGTTCCTCAGAAAATTGGACATTGAACTGCCTGAGGATCCAGCTATACCTCTCTTGGGCATATACCCAAAAGATGCCTCAACATATAAAAGAGACACGTGCTCCACTATGTTCATCGCAGCCTTATTTATAATAGCCAGAAACTGGAAAGAACCCAGATGCCCTTCAACAGAGGAATGGATACAGAAAATGTGGTACATCTACACAATGGAATATTACTCAGCTATCAAAAACGAGTTTATGAAATTCGTAGGCAAATGGTTGGAACTGGAAAATATCATCCTGAGTGAGGTAACCCAATCACAGAAAGACATACATGGTATGCACTCATTGATAAGTGGCTATTAGCCCAAATGCTTGAATTACCCTAGATCCCTAGAACAAATGAAACTCAAGATGGATGATCAAAATGTGAATGCTTCACTCCTTCTTTAAATGAGGAAAAAGAATACCCTTGGCAGGGAAGGGAGAGGCAAAGATTAAAACAGAGACTGAAGGAACACCCATTCAGAGCCTGCCCCCCATGTGGCCCATACATATACAGCCACCCAATTAGACAAGATGGATGAAGCAAAGAAGTGCAGACCGACAGGAGCCGGATGTAGATCGCTCCTGAGAGACACAGCCAGAATACAGCAAATACAGAGGCGAATGCCAGCAGCAAACCACTGAACTGAGAATAGGACCCCCGTTGAAGGAATCAGAGAAAGAACTGGAAGAGCTTGAAGGGACTCGAGACCCCATATGTACAACAATGCCAAGCAACCAGAGCTTCCAGGGACTAAGCCACTACCTAAAGACTATACATGGACTGACCCTGGACTCTGACCTCATAGGTAGCAATGAAGATCCTAGTAAGAGCACCAGTGGAAGGGGAAGCCCTGGGTCCTGCTAAGACTGAACCCCCAGTGAACTAGACTGTGGGGGGGAGGGCGGCAATGGGGGGAGGGTTGGGAGGGGAACACCCATAAGGAAGGGGAGGGGGAGGGGGATGTTTGCCCGGATACCGGGAAAGGGAATAACACTCGAAATGTATATAAGAAATACTCAAGTTAATAAAAAAAAAATAAAAAAAAATAAAAACGAAAAAAAAAATACAGAGATTGAACACAAAAAAAAACATATGTTAATCTTTTATTTCTTTCTGGAGAGATCCTATAGGTAGGTTTCTGCTATGAATCATGTGGTAATTTCCTGTCAGATCATTCTTTGTGTCTTGTTTAGATGACTTGCATTAGTACTCTGAGTTTCCACCAATATTCTTTTCATGTGATTTTGCATATTTTTAATTGTAAATGAGTATATTTTACACCAGAATAAATTTTCTTTTAATTAAAAAAATAAATAAATAAAACACAAAAAGTGCTGTACATGGTGACATAGGCCTATAATATCAGCACCTGAGTAACAGAAAAAGGAGAATGGGAAGCAGAGGCAATAAGAGGATTGTTACAAATTCAAGGTTAGTCGCACCTGTACAGCAAGGTCTAGGCCAGCCAGGGCTGTACAATGACCCACCCAACACACACAATAGAAAATATAATTGTCCATTTGGAAAATAAATTCAATTTTACAAAAAAGTGCAAAAATTAAATTTAAAATGTTCATAAAATTAATAAAATGCCAAATGATTGACCTTGAGAATATTCATATAAGTAATATATAAGCAGAGCAGGGTGTATTTAGAAAAATATATGTATATGCATATAAACACAATAATAATTAGTAAAAAACAAGAGATCATGAGTTTTAAAAAGTGCGGGAAGGGATATTTGGAAAGATTTGGTGGGGGAAGAAAGGAAAGGGAGAAATGTTATAATTATAATCTTAAAACTAGAACTTAAAAAATATTTATAATACCCAAGAAAGGGGAATTAGCACCTGTAGAGACCATCTCCAGTAGACAGGCATAGCCCCTGTTTGAGAAATGGGGCCACACAACCATCTCAAAAATTTTACCCCAAAATTGTTCCTATTGAATGGAAATGCAGAGACAAAATATTCTCTTCTTTGAGCTCACAGCACGAGACTCGGTCTATAACTGAGCAGGGAAGACCCGTGTATGCTGGTAAGCACTGACTCTCCTGTCAGTCATTGCTGCAATACACTGGCAGTCTCACTGCCCTAGCTGGATTATGAATTTCTTGAAACAACTCATTTTCTTTAAGTTCTCCATTGCACATAGTACTTAACACAAGAGTGATCTCTCCCATCATTTTGCCTTTTTCTTGCCATTAAACAGCTGAAAGTAACAGTACAAATAAAGAAAACAGTGAATTAAAATAAGATCGAGACTGAAGATGTTGACCAACACATAAACTAGTAAGTGCTATGATCACCAAACCAGGCTCAGTTGTTCTGTCCCACATTCTGACAACCACTGAAACCACAAATAACAAAAAAAAAAAAAAAAAATTAAAAAAAAGAAGGAAAATGTTTATTTGCGAATTGCCAAAGGTGTAAAGAGAGGGGAGCAAATCTCAAACCACCTCCTGGAGGAAATGATTTGCCAATGCTTATGGGCTTAGTCATGAGGAAAGCTGAGCTGACTAGATCACTCTCCACTGGTGAAAAATTTATCTATTGTCAGTGAAATGCAAGAACTAAGAGCAGGTGGATTCTCGAGCATTTGTTCCAAGACAAAAAGCAAGTAGTTTTCCGCTCCATTTCAAATTTTTCATATGCAAATGCTTAATTCATAAAATCAGATTTTCACAGAAAATCAAGTGAAAAGGCAAATTGCTATTAACATACATGCATAGTGTGATCTACATGCTTACCGATTGTTAATCCACATAAAATCATGAGAAATATTTTTATTTGCTCAGTAATTTTCAATTACCAGCTGGCTTATATGGTTAAACCTGAATTAATCATGCTTGTCTGTGGCTATGCCACCCTGAACACACTGGATCTTATCTGTCTAAATTAATCATGGTGGGTTCCATATGTGACCATTAGTGGTACATTAAGATATTCTTTATATTTAACGGGTACTCTTCTATTTTTCTTTAGTAACTATTTTCCTGCTGAATATTCTAATAAGGAATTCTTTCATAATGTTTCTAAAAAAGGTATCTTAGCCACAGGATGCCTGTCTTCCAGCCAGCCTTCCAAAGCTGTGCAGCCAACAATCTCAAAGCCACAGCTCTTTAGCTTCTAAGGCCCTCAAGTGAGCAGTGTACGCACGCTCAACTCTTTCTTGAATACTCCTATAGTAAGAGGACCTCTCCAGGTCCCAGCCAACCTTCTATCAATAACACCATTGCTTCTAATAGGTTTTAAGGTTTTAATGACACAACATTGCAAGTAAGGCCTCCAAAATGGACTCCATTTGTATTTTTCCTGGGCCACATGGTTCTAGTGTTTCTTCTACTCATAGGTTCAACCCTTATCTTTAGTTCAATTTGAATCACAAAGACACAAAGTACAGAATACAATCACTGTATCAGGGGCTAATTAGACCTTCTACAACCTTTCTAATTTCAATGCAAGAAATCTCATTTAGCCACTGAGTGTAACACAGACCAGATGCACCTACATGACTGAGAAGAAGAGCAAATGACACAGTTTAACACTGTGAGTATGGGGTAGTAATTCAGGACTACAAGAAGGGAGGTGAGAGCCTACACAATTGTCTCTCAGTGTTGACATTTGTTCAGAAATTGGATAAATCTCAGTCATTTACAGAATTGCAGTATAGCCAATTGGGTCTCTGCATTTTAATTAAATGTGACTTTTCTGTTGAACTTATGCCATAAGTTTTGACTTGCACGATTTTCAATTTGGCAAATCGAATAAATAAATGAGCATCATGTAATATGCATTCATTTTAAATTTATGCATTATTCATTTCTGAAATGCTTTCCGCATTTTAATTATCTCTGGAGATTACTTGGCACATTCCAAGCATAACTCCCGTTTCACAAGGAAATCCTGAACAGTTGGTCCACTCATCCCTTTCCCTTGACACTGGGTTTCCCTTGTTAGCCATGAGCCTCAAGTTGAACATATTCTCAATCATTCCTACTTTTGCTGATTTGACAAGCAGTCCCTATGATCATATTAGATGCTCCCTGTGCTTCCTTCTGTATCTTTTATAGAGAGAAATTTAAGATGTTAACAGATAATTCACCCAGGATTTCCAAAAAGCCGGAAATTCCCATTTGAACTCAACTTTGAACTGAGGAAGAACAGGATAATAAGCATAAGTGTTCCCACTTCAGGTGCAGATGAAGGCTGTGGAGCTGTGAGGAACAGCTTTGGAAAAGAGAGGACACCTTATCTGGGTCTTAACAAAACTGCCAGTGCCCAATCTCCAAATGCTTTCTTAGTTTCTTATTCCCCATCACACATTAACATCAAGTTATCCAAAGGACTTGGTCATACGCCAAGAATATGATAGACATGAAAAGTAGAGATGGAAAAGAAAAGGCAAAATCCAGGAGAACAGAAAGACAAAATATGTTTCATGGGGACAGGAGTCACTGGGAAGCAACAGATGCCTATGTCCTGTCCTGTTGTAACATGTTTGGTGCAGCCCAAGAACAAGAATATCAGGTATATATGTAAAAGGCATGCACATGCCAAGGGCTCAAATTAAAGACAGTCCTGCTTTCTGCCAGGCTGCAGGGTAGAAGGAAGAACAGTGACTACGCCTAGGGCCTCCTACCAAGAAGGACAGACAACTCCCCAGAATCTTCTAGCAAACTGAAAGTTATAAACTCATATTCACTTGCTTTGTGTAATAGTGTTTCACATAGATTGAGACCTAAAGAGAAGTCCATCCTTCTTAAAACAGAATACGATGGACACTTTTTTTTAGTGCACCTGATAAATTTTTCTTCAGTTAGATTTAAAGGCAATCAGGGTAGAAGAGATCTGAGCAGTCTTCCAAGAACACGGGCCCATCCCTCATGTATCAGTGGAAACCGGTATAGATGAGAACATGTGGAAAGGCAGTTGCCTGCAGATCTTTACATCAAGGCCGGCTCACTTTTCTGAAGTCTAACTCAAAATCATGACTTTTCCTTTCTTTTCTTCTACCTCTGTTTTGGATATTGGCCAAAAACTTTCCTTGACACCCTGGGTTTTCTTGTTTTTCTAAAAACAATTGTTTTTGCTGGCTTCTCTGCCTAATTGAAGATGTAGGACTTTCTCTCCTCTTTCCCTTCCCCTTCTTCCCAATAATGCCAATGTTTGCATCTCCATATGCCCTGTTGTTTTTCTTTCAAACTCTAACAAAATGATCCTTAAACTCGATGAGAGAGAAGATGAAGAGAAGGAAGAAAAGAAGGGGAAGAAGGAAAGCAAAACAACGTAGAGAAGAAACTTCTCTTGTTGACACTCTTCTTCCTGTGCTCTTCTTTGTAAGACATCTAGCTCCGTTACCCCTCCAAATCCTTTAGAGAGCCTTGGACTCGATCCTTGTGAGTAAATTCCAGGTGCCATTTGATCTCAGTTCTTCAGTCTCCTCAGCTTTAAAAATGGGACTAATGATACAACTGTGTATCAATAATATGAGCATCTGATCTGAGCAATGTTGTGTTAGACAATTGTGTCATTGTGTGAGCATCATAGGTTACATTTATACCACCCTACACTATCTCAATCAATCACTAGGTGGGGCCAATGTTAAAGAAGAACAAGACTTTGTCCTTATTTTCAGAATACCATTCTATTTTGTCACTTTGTCTGAAACCCAATTTATTGATTCATTTGACCCAAAGTATGTTCTGCTCTTGTTCTGAGTAGAACACAGTAAAGGCTGCTGAGAGGGGACATGGAGAACATCAGGACATAGTACCACATAATACCCCATCAGATCAAAATACAGAGCTGCACAAAGTCTGCAGGTATGCAGGTACCTGCACAAGCACCTGGCACCCATAACAGAAGTAATGGAATTATGGAGGTTGTTGAACCAAACCTCTGATTCCAGATCTGGCTGTTTATAACTTTGTCTTTCAGATATTCTGATTTCTACATAAAGCAAAACCCTGAGAGGTAAACTTCCTGGTATGGACCTAATATGCCCAATCTTAAGTTTTCAATTTTCTGACCATCTTTAGTGCCTCATTCTCTCCTCTTTCTACTCCTCGTCATCTCCCTCCTTCATCTTCAGTGCTGTGGATTGGACCCAGGTTCTTGTGCTTGCTGTGCTAGTGGCCTATTACTAAGAGACATACCAAGTGTTTCAATGCCAAGGGCCCCAGTCACTGTGAAAGACAACCAAGGGCAAGAGAGCCTGGACTAGCTAACTGTTTCTTGCCTCAGCTGGAGCCAGAGCTGAGAGGCTCAAAAATTTTGAAAGTATATGTAGTTTCATTCTGAATATAGAATTTTAAATATAAATGTGCAAGTATTACACATGCATATAAGCATTAGTGAGGATTTTAAAATCTGCTAGTATTATTTTCAAACAATATCCACTGTTCAGGCTTTCATAAAATAAAACATGATAAATGATGTCAACATTTATAGCTACAGAAGAGAAAATAAGTTTCTGCTTAAAATTAATATGGTTTTGTCGAAAAAATCTAGAACACTGAGCATTAGTATTAATTCTATTTGGGGGAACCAGTTTAAGAGCCAAATAGACAGCAAAAAGCTTTGTGTTTGATGGAAATACTTATTACAACTGTCAAGGGCAACATACACTTAGAAGTGAAATTAATCAACAGTTTCCTCCTTCTTGTCATTCAGTCACATCCTCATTTCCCTGAGATATGTGTCTGTCAATTTTGAACGACTCATTTCCTATGATGCTTGGTTTTGTTTTTAATACAAATGTCTAGAATTCTTGGAGAGAGAGAGAGGCTATTTGTTTCTGAAATAAAAATAGCAGTGCACTTCTATTCATTATCATCTGATCTCTTTTTTTCTTCATTTAAATCCCCATAGAATCCACTCCGGGAATGTGCTGATTGTACAAATTTCAGAATCATGGTCTTTGTGATGGTTAATCTTGGCTGCCAGTGAGACTCAGAATCAGTAAGCAAATGAACCTCTGGGCACGTCTGTGAGGAATTTTCTAGATTAGGTTAACTGAGGCAGAAAGACACATCCTAAATGGTGAAATTGCAGGAGCTGATGAACAGGAGAAAGGGGAGAGAGGGAGCCTAGCAACAGCCTTCACCTCTGCTTGCTGTTTGAAGAGTCAGTGGGCCCAGCTGCCTCTAGATCTTCCTGTCATGTTAGACAGCTTGTATCCTTGAAGGATGACCCAAAATGAACCTTCTCATTCTCATACCGATTTTGTGAGGAATTTTGGTAAAGGAAAAAGGAAACAAAGACTGAGTTCAACCCCAATACTCCCCTTTCAGAGCTGTGTCACTCCACCCACAGCATTCTTAGATATTTGTTCTGTGCTTGTGATACATACTCAATGGCAAATAAGCCACTTTTCTGTTGTTTTGTTTTGCTTTGCTTAATTCTGGGTGGAATGTTCCTTGATAGACAGGGCACTAGATCAGAGTTGACATTTTTTCTCACATATAGGAATTATCACTCTGACCATATGGAGGAATAGAAGGGAAGAATATTAGAATCAACTGGATCTTCAAACACCACAAACGTGTCTAAACCTAACTGAAATTGGTATAATGGGTTGATTTTAGTGTCAATGTATATAATGCCAACTTTGAGTTCTTCGATTGTGGAATGTGATACCATGCGGCAGCAGGTCAAACTGAAGCTTCTGGAGCTGCCTCCCAACCAAAGTAAGAAAAATGCATCGTATGTATTAATATGGGGAGCAGGAAGATGGCCAGAAGCAATGGCACTCTGAGGATGTGAAAGATTCACCATGCCCTTATTCATTTCCCCAGTCTAACCTCTGCAAAACTGAATGGATCCTAGAACAAACTATTGAAAAGCCATCCCCACAGAAGTCTCAATTTCAGCTGTTGAGCCAGATGTAGCATTTTTCTCTACAGATTTTCATAGCCTCGGGCATATGGAACATTGCCGAAGATTTGTCAAATATCTTTTTTCATTCTAACCAGAAAAAAGGATCAGAAACCATTTGCATTCTCATGAAATAGACAGCAGTATATATTTAGGTTTCTTTTTCGCCAGAACTGTAACAACTCTCTTGCTGCTGGCATAATTCACTCCAAAACCATATGATTCAGACGACACACATTGATTTATTAATCCTGTTACACTTCATTGATTGGGATGAACGAGCAAGAAGCACCCCATACTGGAGACCCTGCTAAGCCTCACAAAACTTTTAAAGGCCATATCAGAAATTTATCAAAATAAATTCTGGCATCTCTGTCCTCCTATTCTTGTGTTAGTGAGCTCTTTATTATTGTAATAAATACCTGAGAAGATTTATAGAGATAAGATATATGTTTGGGCTCATAATTTCAGCAGTTTCTATCCATGGTTGTTAGTTCCCCAAACTTGGACCTATAGTGAGGAAGGCCATCATGGCATGCAGGAAGCGAGAAAAGTGTGAGACAAGCATCCCGTAATTCCAAGTGGGCCAGTTATAGTGTTGTTCTTGTTATTGTTTCATTGGTTTGGGTTTTGTTTTGTTTTGTTTTGTTTTTGTCAACTTGACATGATTAGAACCACATAGAAAGAGGAAACCTCAATTAAGAAAATATCCCCTCAGATTGGGCTGAAGGCAAGTCCGTGGTGCATTTTCTTGATTAATGATTGCTGCAGGAGGGTTCAATTCACCATCAGAAGTGCTATCCTTAGGCAGATGGGTCTGGTTTGTATAAAAAAGCAGGCTGAACAAGCCAAGGGGAACAACCCAGTAAGCAACACTCCTTTGTGGTGTCTGGAAATGCTGTTCTAGGTCCTATTCCAAACAACACAATAGCAATAAAATTGAGGGGTAACCAGAAAAGGAGAGGTCCGAAGTATTCAGACTATGGAAGAAAAGCAGTCTTCCTCCTTGGGTCCACATGAACCACAAGACTATAAGTATTAGAAATATTGGTAGTTATAAAATATGCCATGTGATATAGCAAGCTCAAAGAAAGATGACAATTGGTAAGTTTCTGGAGCATAGTCATCTGCTCCACTGACCTCAGTGTTTTATAGAGAAGGAATACTTAACCATGGGATACCAGGCATTCACAAATGCCCTTCATGAGGTTGGTACTACCAAGCATACTGAGCCATGATATGGTATGTGTGAAAAGGTCGCACATACACCCTTTCCTCATCCTGCCAGCCCATCAGCTCCAATCTACAGCCACACAGAAAATGTATGAGCTGATGATGCTTTATGGATGTCAGTGGGGAAAGCCAAACAAGAACTGTGGCTATGTCACAGTCTCACAGGCTCTGGGAAGAAGGGCTTCAGATGTTGTGGATGACATGGAAACCAGAAAATAATCTGACTCATGGAAGGAATAGAGCAGCATATGTGCAGCGCATTGAAGTGATTTATCTGTTAATAGACTAACCTAAAACAGAATTGTCACAGGCGGCCACTAACCAGCAAATGCTCATTTAGATATTAACATACTGACAATCTGATAGCCAGGCACCTGAGCCACTCTCAAGGGATTTGCAAATAATGTATCCCAGAGTCTCAAATGTCTCCAGTTGATAATACCATTGTCTCGATCTGATGAGGGCGTAAGGCACATACATGTGCAAATAGATTCACCAGAAACCCATAAGCAAAATAGGATGCATGCAGTCCCCAGAAATTCACAGGAAGGAAACTCAGATCCTCACCCTGAGTTAATAACAATGATTGAAGAGGGTTCTAGCTACCACTTAAAATAATCAACTCAAAAGAAGCCAAAGAGTAATATGCAGCCAATAAACTCATTCCATTTCATAAAAACCTATGTACAAACACATTTTATTTTATTTTATGTGCAGGAAGGCAAATGTATGGTCATTTTCATTATGCCATATTCAGAAATCTATAGCAGCCCTTATTTTATGCCATCACAGGAATTTAGTTCGCTCCATGATTACCTATATTTTGCTGTCACACTTCTGGACTAATACCTTTTTCAGTGCCATCATACTGACATAGATCACACTTCCTTGTGACATGCTGTTGCTAGGCTGCCAAATTCGTTCCATGTCTGACATTTCCTCTGACTTTCTTATCTTATCTGAAGCTGACAGGGACGACATGGAACTTTTCTGTTAACTGTCTAAGAAACAGTGCACATCATGAGAGGAGCTCAAGGAAACTTACAGGTGAACAGAATTGTAGCATCACCCAGAATAATCTTTATAGTCTAAAAATTTGGCAATCTATATCACAACCAGCATATAAGACTTCTGCAAAGACACCTACTTGGAGGTCATGAAATATTAGGAGGAGTTTCATAATGGATACATGCCTTATCCTAAAGAAGTCATCAGCTAAATTAGTCAGCTTGCTCCAGAAATATAACACCCAAGTCTCATCTATTTTCTCTAGTTCACTGATGTTCTGTTGTCTTTGATGTTTCTCTTGTTTATATCTGTTTCTTCTGGTATAGAGCGTCAGTTTGGGGTGTCATTAAAATAACAGCTAGGACTTAGAAACAGTAGAATGAACAAAGAGCTTCCTGTGCATGTGGAAAGATCTGACTTTGGGTTCACTGAACCCACAAAAAGTCAACTGCACTAGAACATATCTAAAATCACAGTACAGCTGAAGAGAGAAGAGATGCTAGGTGGTAGGAAGGAAAAATTGTGGAATCTGACAGGCTGGCTACCCAGGTAAACACAGCTACAAACAACAAGCAACCTGTCTGCATCAATGTGGAAGGCCAAGAACAGCACTTGAGGTACTATGGAGAAACACGTGTGCATACAAAGCAACACACACACACACACATACACACACACACACACACACACCCCATTTATGCACACAATGGAGTTTTTTGAAGGTAGCCCAAAATACCAATTATGCTAGCTATTTAAAATAGAGTAACCCAAAGATTATGGTTGTACTATAATTAGAACACTAAAAAGGCATCAATTTAACACGGAGATAAGGAACTGCAGCAGTAGTTCCACGGGTCTGGGAACAATAAGAAAGAAACAGTGCTGTCAGATGCCAAGCACTTGGAGAGCTATACCTAAAGGGGCAGGTGCTCCAGCCTCCAGGGTTGCAGCTTTCAGTTTATGCCTCATAGGTAAATGGGGCCTCCATCTACAAAAGAATTACCATGTGGTTATTGCTAATTAAAACATCTTAAGAGTTATCCCCACTAAAGGAAACATGTCATAAAAAAAGAAAGCATTTAAACATATTGGTAGAAATTCAGAATTCGCTCTAAAGGTTCAATAGCTGACTTCACTGGCATGGTCAGCTAACGCATTCTAAGCTCTAAAGACTTACAAATCTGAAGCTCCTTACAGTTTCCAACTCTGCTGGGAGCAGAGCCTCAACTCTGAATCTGTATTAATACTGCCCACACCCCAGTTGCCCACTCCCCAGGTATTCTGACACATGCAGGATCACAGGATCACAGGTTCACAGGTTCACAGGAAGGACAGGTTCCAGTCAGAGACAGGGAGGCCAGATAACACCAGAGATAACCAGATGGTAAGAGGCAAGCATAAGAACAAGAGCAACAGAAACCAATTTGGCAGCATCAGAAGCCAGTTCTCCCAACACAGCAAGTCCTAGGTACCCCAACACAACTATAAAGAAAGATTCAAATCAAAATTCTCATCTCACGAAGATAAAGGAGGACTTTAAGAAGGATATAAAAACTCTCTTAAAGAAATACAGGAGAACACAAGTAAACAAGTAGAAACCTTTAAAGAGGAAACACATAAATCCCTTAAAGAAATACGGGAGAACACAATCAAACAGGTGAATAAATTGAACAAAATCATCCAGGATCTAAGATGGAAATAGAAACATTAATTAAAACACAAAGGGAGACAGCCCTAGAGATAGAGACCCTAAGAAAGAGAACAGGAGTCATAGATGCAAGCATCACCAAAAGAATAGAAGAAATAGAAGAGAGAATTGGAGCAGTAGAAGACACCATGGAAGGCGTCAACACAACAGTCAAGGAAAATACAAAAAGCAAAAAGCTCCTATCTCAAAACATTCAAGAAATCCAGGACTCAATAAAAAGACCAAACCTAGAACAACAAGTATAGAAGAGAGTGAAGATTCTCAACAAAATTATAAAAGAAAACTTCCCTAACCTAAGATAGAAATGCCCACAAACATACAAGAAGCTTACAGAACACCAAACAGATGGCGCCAGGAAAGAAATTTCTCTCATCACATAATAATTAAAATAACAAATGCACAAAGCAAAGAAAGGATATTGAAAGAAGGGGAAAACATCAAGTAACATATAAATGCAGACCTATCAGAATTATACCAGACTACTCAACAAACATTCTAAAAGACAGATGTCATACAGACCCTAAAAACACAAAAATGCCAGTCCAATATACTAGACTCAGTGAAAATACCAATTGCCATAGACAGAGAGAACAAGGTTTTCCAAGACAAAACCAAATTAAAAAACATCTTTCCACAAACCCAGCCCTGCAGAGGATAATAGAAGGAAAAGTCCAACACAAGGTGGCAAGCTACATCCCCCAAAAAGCAAGAAACTGATCTTTTCACAATAAGCCAAAAAGAAGAGAAACACACTAACATAATTCTAACTCTAACAACAAAAATAACAGGAACCAACAATCATTGGTCACTAATATCTCAACAATGAACTCAATTTCCCAATAAAAAGATAAAGGCTAACAGACTGGATACATAAACAGGATCCATCATTGTATTACATAGAGGAAATACACATCAGTAACAAAGGCAGACATTACCTCAAAGTAAAAGACTAGGAAAAAATTTTCCAAACAAATTGTCCCAAAACAAGCTGGAGTAGCCATTCTAATATCCAACAAAATAGATTTCAAACAAAAGTTATCAGAAAAGATGGGGAAGGATACTATCTATCCATCAAAGGAAAAATCCACCAGTATGAACTCTCAAATCTGAATGTCTATGCCACAAATGCAAGGGCACCCACATTTGTAAAAGAAACATTACTCAAGCCCAAAGCACACGTTGAACTTCACACAATAATATTGGGAGACTTAAACACCCCACTCTCAGCAATGGACAGATCATGGAAACAGAAACTAAACAGAGACACAGTGAAACTAAAAGAAGTTATGAATCAAATGGATTTAACGGATCTACAGAAAATTTCACTCTAAAACAAAAGAATATGCCTTCTCAACACCTCATGGTATGTTCCCAAAAATCAACCATATACTCAGACACAAAACATACCTCAACAGATACAAGAACATTGAATTAATCCCATGTATTCTATCAGACCACCATGGACTAAAACTTGTCTTCAATAGCAACAAAAACAATAGAAAGCCAACACACATGTGGAAGCTCAACAGCTATCTACTCAATGATAACTTGTTCAGGGAAGGAATAAAGAAAGAAGTAAAACACTGCTTAGAATTCAATGAAAATGAAGGCACAGCATATCCAAACTTACAGGAAACAATGAGGGCAGTTCTAAGAAGAAAATTCATAGCTCTGAGTGCCTCCATAAAGAAATTGGAGAGATCATACACTACAAATTTAACAGCTCATCTGAAAGTTCTAGACAAAAAGAAGCAAATAGAACCAAGAGGAGTAGGAGCAGGGAAATAATCAAACTCAGGGCTGAAATCAACCAAGTAAAAACAAAGAGAACTATACAAAGAATCAACAAAACTAGGAGCTGCTTCTTTGAGAAAATCAACAAGATAGATGAACCCATAGCCAGAGGGTACAGAGACAGTATCCAAATTAACAAAACAGAAATGAAAAGGGAGACATAACAACAGAAACTGAGGAAATTATAAAAATAACCAAATCTTGCAATAAAAGTCCATCCTCAACAAAACTGAGAAATCTGGATGAAATGGATGATTTTCTAGACAGATACCAGGTACCAAAATTAAATCAGGATCAAATAAACCATCCAAACAGCCCCATAATCCCAAGGAAGAAAAGCCCAGGGCCAGATGTTTTTAGTGCAAAATTCTATCAAACCTCCAAAGAAAACATAATTCCCACTTCTCACTCTCTTCCATGAAATAGAAATAGTAGGAACACTACCCTTATGAATATCAATGAAAAAATACTCAATAAAATCCTTGCAAACCAAATTGAAGAACACATCAAAATGAACATCTACCATAATCAAGTAAGCATCATCCCAGAAATGCAGGGATGATTCAATGTATAGAAATCCATTAATGCAATCCACTATATAAACAAACTCAAGGAAAAAAATCATATAATCATTTCACTAGATGCTGAAAAAGCCATTGACAAAATACAATACCCATTCATGCTAAAAGTATTGGAGGGATCAGGAATTCAAAGTTCATACCTAAATGTAATAAAAGCAATATACAGCAAACCAATATCCAATATCAGTAAACAGAAAGTCAAAGCAATCCCATTAAAATAAGGAACAAGACAAGACTGCCCACTCTCTCCCTATCTATTTAATATAGTACTCAAAGTTCTGGCCAGAGCAATTAAACACCAAAAGATCAAAGGAATACAAATTAGGAGGGTGGCTGCTCCCAGAGCTGACCCTGGGACAAAGCCCTCTGTTTCCAGATTCTGTGGGTAGAGAGCTGGACTCTCAGAAGTTCAGATAATCCTGGGAGCACTGGTGAGACCACCACTTTTGCTCACATTCTTGAACCAAGAGCCACCCGCCTGGAGCCCTCTGGACACAGGAACCAAGGAGCAGTCAGCAGTAGGATTCTTCCGATTTCCACATGTGCCCAGAGCTGATCCTGTGACACAGCTCTCTGTATCCAGATCCTGCTAGGAGAAAGCTGGTATCCAGGAGGGCTGACACACAGGCTCACAGAAGGTCAGCCACTGTCACAGATAACAAGACCAGCTTACACCAGAGATAAGCAGGAGGTGAGAGGAAAAGGCAAGAAGCTAAGCAACAGAAACCAAAGCCACTTGGCATCATCAGAACCCAATTCCCCATCACAGCAAGCCGTGGATACCCCAACACACCAGAAAAGAAAGATTTTTATTTAACATCACAACTCATGATGATGTTAGGGGACTTTAAGAAGGACATGAATAACTCCCTTAAAGAAATACAGAATGCCTTCTGGTTTCCACCTGTGCCCAGAGCTGACCCTGGGACCCAGCTCTCTGTACCCTGATCTTGCTGAGAGAAAGCAGGTCTCCAGGGGTGCTGACACACAGGCTTATAGGAGAGTCAAGCCACTGTCAGAGACAGCAAGACCAGCTAACACCAGAGATAAGCAGATGGCCAGAGGCAAGTGCAGGAACCTAAGCAACAGAAACCAAGATTACTTGGCATCATCAGAGCCCAGTTCTCCCACCAAAGCAAATACTGAATATCCTAACACACTGGAAAAGGAAGGTTTGGATTTAAAATCAAAGCTCATGATGATGATAGAGGACTTTAAGAGGACATAAATAACTCTCTTAAAGAAACACCTGACAATACAGGTAAACAAATAGAAGCCCTTAAAAAGGAAACACAAAAAATCACTGAAAGAATTACAGGAAAACACAATCAAACAGGTGAAGGAATTGAACAAAATAATCCAGGATCAAAAACTAGAAAGAGAAACAATGAAGAAATCACAAAGGGAGAGAACCCTGGAGGTAGAAAACATAGGAAATAGATCAAGAGGCAAACACAAGCATCACCAACAGAATACAAGATATAGAAGAGAGAGTCTCAGGGGCAGAAGATACCATAGTAAACATTGACACAACTGACAAAGAAAATGTAAAACGCAAAAAGTTCCTAACACAAAATATCCAGGAATCCAGGACAAAATGAGAAGATCAAAATTTAGGAGAATAGGTATAGAAGAGAACAAAGAATCCCCAAATTAAATGGCCAATAAATAACTTCAACAAAATTATAGAAGAAAACTTCCCTAACCTAAAGAAAGAGATGTCCATAAACATAGAAGAAGCCTACAGAACTCCAAATAGATTGGACCAGAAGAGAAATTCCTCCCGTCACACAATAGTCAAACACCAAATGCACAAAACAAAGAATATTAAAAGCAATAAGGGAAAAAGGTCAAGTAACATATAAAGGCAGACATATAAGAATTATACCAGACTTCTCACCAGAGATTATGAAAGCCAGAAGATCCTGGACAGATGTCATATAGACCCTAAGAGAACACAAATGCCAGCCCAGGCTACCAAAGCAAAACTCTCAATTACCATAGATGGAGAAAACAAGAGATTCTATAACAAAACCAAATTTACACAATATCTTTTACAAATCCAACCCTACAAAGGATAATAGATGGAAAACTCCAACCCAAGGAGGGAAAACTGCACTCTAGAAAAAGCAAGAAAGTAATCTTCTTACAACAACCCCAATAAAAGAGAGCCACACAAACTTCTGGGGGAAATCACCATCCCTGACCTCAAGCCATACTATAGAGCAATAGTGACAAAACTGCATTGTATTGGTACAGAAGAGAGGCAAGTCGATCTATGGAACAGAATTGAAGGCCCAGAAATGAACCCACACACATAAGATCACTTGATCTTTGACAAAAAAAAAAAAAAAAGCTAAAATCATCCTATGGAAAAAGGATAGCATTTTCAACAAATGGTGCTGGTTCACCTAGTGGTCTGAGTGTAGAAGAATGCAAATTGATTTGTTTTCATCTTCTTCTACAAAGCTCAAGTCCAAGTGGATCACGAACTTTCACATGAAACCAGATAAGCTGAATCTAATAGAAAAGAAAATGAGGAAGAGCCTTCACTACTTGGGCACACGGGAAAACTTCCTGAACAGAACACCAATGGCTCATGATCTAATATCAACATTCAATAAATGGGACCTCATAAAATTACAAAGCTTTTGTAAGGCAAAGAACACTGTCATTAGGACAAAATAGCAACCAACAGATTTGGAAAAGGTCTTTTCTAATGCTACAACCAATAGAGGGCTAATTTGCAAAATACGCAAAGAATTCAAGAAATTAGACTGCAGAGAAAAAAATGGGGTACAGAACTAAACAGAGAATTCACAACTGGGGAATCTTACATGGCTGAGAAGCACTTAAGGAAATGCTCTCTAGATAGATAGATAGATAGATAGATAGATAGATAGATAGATAGATAGATAGATAGATAGATAGATAGATAGATAGGTAGGTAGGTAGGTAGGTAGGTAGGTAGATAGATAGATAGATAGATAGATAGATAGATAGATAGATAGATAGATAGATAGATAGATAGATAGATAGGTAGAGATAGAGATAATAGATATAGATATAGATATTCCTCAGGTGACGGTAGATGCTGACAAGGATGGGGAGATAGAGGAACACTACTCCATTGCTGGTGGGATTGCAAGCTGGTTCAATCACTCTGGAAATCAGTCTGGCAGTTCCTCAGAAAATTGGACATAGTACTACCTGAGGACCCAGCTATACCACTCCTGGACATATACTCAAAAAATGTTCCAACATATAACTAGGACATATGCTCCACTCTGTTCATATCAGCCTTTTTATAACAGCCAGAATCTGGAAATAACCCAGATATTACTCAACAGAAGAATGGATAGAGAAAATGTTGTACATTTACACAATAAAGTGCTACTCAGCTATTAAAAACAATGACTTAATGAAATTCTTAGGCAAATGAATGGACTAGAAAATATTATACAGAGTGAGGTGACCCAATCACAAAGGAACACACATGGTATGTACTCACTGATAAGTGTATAATAGGAGAAAAGCTCGGAATACCCATGATACAACTTTTAGACCATAGGAAGGTCAAGAAAAAGAAAGACCAAAGTGTGGGTGCCTCAGTCATACTTGAAGGGGAAACAAAGTAATAATAGGAGGTAGAGGAAGGGAGAGAGTTGAGAGGAAGAGAAAGGGTAGGAAAGGGGGCACAGGATTAGGTGTGGGAGGAAACTGGCAAGATGTACAGAGGGTCAGGAAATTGAACAGAGGTGTGTAGCAATGGGGGAAGGGGAGTAGGGGTAGCCGCCATAAAGTACGAGATCACAGAAAAGCAAAAGTCACCCAAGACCCAACCAGGATGACATTAGCTGAAATACCCAACAATGGGGGGAGAGAACCTGTAGAGACCACATCCAGAGGTTAAACATGGCCCCCAGTTTAGGGATGGGGCCATCCACCCTTCACAAAATTTAAACCCAGAATTGCTCCTATCTAAAGGAAATGCAGCGACAAGGAATGGAGCAAAGACTGAAGGAGGGGCTGCCCAGGGACTGCCCCACTTAGGGGTCCATCCCATGTGTAGACATCAAACCCAGATACTTGCTGATGCCAGAAAGTGCTTGCTGACTGGAACCTGATATAGATATCGCCTGAGAGGCTGTCAGAGCCTTAAGGATGAAGATGTGGATGCTTGCAGTCAAATATTGGACTGAGCATGGGAACCCCAATGGAGGATTTGGGGGAAGAACTGAAGGAGCTGATGGAGGGTTGCAACCCCGCAGAAGTAACAACAATATCAACCAACTAGACCCCCCCCCCTAGAGCTCCCAGGGACTAAGCCACCGACCAAAGAATAAACAGGAAGGGATCCATGGCTCCAGCTGTATATGTGGCAGATACCTTATCTGGCATCAATGAGGGTTGGGGGGGGGGACCCCTGGGTCATGTGAAGGCTTGATGCTCCAGTAGAGGGAAATGATAGGGCAGTGGAGAGGGAATGTGTGGGTAGGTGAAGGAACATTCTCATGGAAGCACGGGGAAGGAGTGGAGTGGGGGCTTTTGAGAGGGAACTGGGAGGGGAGATAACATTTGAAATGTAAATAATCAAAATAGCCAATTAAAACAAGACTTGCAAATGTGCATAGAAGCACAAGAGACATACCAGATATGAAGTTTGAAGAAGGGTCAGAAAGTTGAATTTTAAACACTCTCTCAGAATAGTGTGTTAAACAGCTATCTCCTCTAAACTAAAATATCCCAACAGTCCCTCCAAACTCAGAAAGTAAACAAAACAAAACTTACAAGTCTCAGGAAGGTCCTGAAACTGAGGAAATTCCCAATGTTCCTCCCCTAAGGTTATGCAAGCAGTAACAATTGCTGGGGAGAGGTGACTCTCAAATGCACCTAGCTTTCTTCAAACCAAGAAATGAGTCCAGGAATCAGAATTTTCACAGTTGTCCATGGTGAGATAGTCTTTTACTGCTTCTCTCAGTGACCCTAACCCAATAAACTCCTGCTTCAGTAAGCTGAATTTGGGTCAAGCTGCTTTTTGGTCTGTTACCAGTGTGCTTTAGGGAGATACTTGTTTGTTTATGTCCAACAAATGTCACACAACATAGAGAACGATGAGGGGAGCTATAGGCAAATTTAGAGGTCAAATTAATTTAGGTAAATTAAAGAGCTGAGAAACTAAAAATAACCTGAGACCTTGAGTTGAAGTGTGATGTTTGATCTTCGGTATCTTCTCTAACAATTACTCCTTCCTGACTAATGAAATTTCAGTAGGAGAATTGTGGGTAGTTATAGAGTGCCTGTTTGGTGTGTCTGAAGAGCAGAGAAAAGAGAACTTTGGAGATAGCCTTTCCCTGTGTTTCAGAAGAAAGGGGGACCAAGAAAGATTGCGGTTTGAGGGAAGGCCAGAAAGACTGATTCTGTGACTGTTTCTCCAACTTGGTTTGTCAAATACCATACTTTGAGGACAAATACAAACTATTTTACATATATTTTTACATACACACATATTCACACACATATGCATACATGTATTATGTATGTATGTATTTCTAACTTTCAACATATAACACGTATAGCCATCAAAATGTATGGACATTGCTAAACCCACACAATTGTCAGTGTCTGCCTAACATTCCCCAATTCAAGTCTGACACTAACCAGAACTTGTGGCCTAGGAATTGAGTTCCATATACTTTCCCTAAACACTTAGCCACAAGTCAAAATAATGGTTCTTGGGTTATCCACAACATTTGTCTGTTTTCCATAACCCACTTCTAAGGATCTAGTCATTTTCCAGACTAGTTCACAGAACTCAGGAAAGCACTTCAATGATGTTACCCATTTATTATAAAATGATACAACTGAGGAATAGCCAGATGTGTATTAGGCAAAACTTCATAGTGTAGGGTTAATACATGTGACTAAACATAATAGAAAGTGTCTTCTTTAAAAAAAATATTCTGCAATGAAGTCTGCTTAGTCAGGTATCCAAATTTGTCTTAGTGACTAAAATCTAGAAGAATCAGTCTAAGCCATTATTATTGTATTGACTGTATTCAGCTTTTTCTATCTTGGACATGTTAAGAGGAAGCCATGTTGAAATAAGGTGGGCCTTGAATCCAACATGACTGTCTCTCTAAGAAGTCTGGACAGAAACACAAAAAAAGTGCCATGTGGGGACAAAGCATAGAGGAGGGCAGCTGCAACCCCTACAATTCCAAGGGTCAAAAGCCAGGACCAGAAGCTGAGAAGTAGCAATAAAAACGTAGCAAAGGAAGGATGAACCGTGTCTTCTAGGCTATGGGAGGATACATTCCTAATGCTTTAATACACGTACTTTGTGGTAGATTACAATGTCTTCGGGAAGAGACTGTAGTCATTTGGATGAGATGTTGAACAATGTGGATTTTATACTTGTATGTGGTGGGTTTCATAGGAATGCTGAAGTTTGTTCTAGGGTATAGCTACTTAGACATTCTCTTCTTAAAACTTTTCTTCTGTTTACATCAGGATGGATCAAAAGAAACTAGACTCAGACTAGCGAGGTGGCTTGCCAGGCAAAGACATCCGTATGCACTCTGATCGCCTGAGTTTGATCACTGGAACCAACATGATGGAATAAAGGAACTAGCTCCCACAAATTGAATTCAGGAAACATACTGTAATACACTTTCTCTGTCTTTGTTCCCCACACACACACTTTTAAAAAAATAATTTATATGTTTAGAAAAAAAGAGAAGCTGTCACTCCAAAGATGATTAGGTCTTATGGAAGTGACATACTTCTTGGACTGTATTCAGTGTTCAGATGTTACAAGTTTCCCCTTCTCTTATAGGACTAGAGACAGGTAAAGGTGAGCTCCAGAAACAATATGGATGGATCTAGCCTTCTGAAGGTCCTTCCCTGGACTCCAGTACCTTCTTCTGGCTGTGGAGAAGTCCTTAGTGACAACTAGAAAGAGCGTGAACATCTGTGAAATCATTCGGTCCCTACTTCTCCTCTTGTGCTCTGTGTTAAGATTTCTGGGCTTTTCCCACATCTCTGTGACTCAGGAACACATCTAGCCTCAGCCCCGGAAGCTGCCTCTAGACAATAAGCTAGACCAGCTGTAGGACTTGTTTTATTGCTTGTCCCTTCCTAGATCACACCCATCTGCTTCCTCCTATCCAAAGTCTAGAAACCTCTATCACATAGATTTCATACATTCTCTTTGGTACCAATTGGTTTTTCTGTAATATCTCCTCCAAGAAAACAAAATATAAAGTTAAAACAGGGGACTTGGCATATCAGACCCAAGGAACCCAACCTAAATAACATCTTGTGTTACTAATGACTGTGTTAGATGCATGCTCGTAACAGAAACCACATTCTGCTTTTTAAGTGATTTCATCAGCTAAGCAGAATGACAGGCGCCCAAAAGAGTCAACAAGTTCAAGTTTTCTATTTCTGTCTTTACACAGTCTCCATATTCTCAGCACTGTAGTGGATTAGAGCTGAGCAAGGGAGACAGGAAGCCCTCAGCCGACAATTGAAAGCAGATTTCTTCTGTGGTGTGGTCTGTGGTAAGGTAATTAGAAACCAGGAAAGCCATATACAATTGGGCAAAGGGAGACCTTTGTACTAAACATATGCTGAGTTACATACACTAAATAAGATGTCAATGTCTAACAGTTAACATTGTTTTTAGCCATCTGTAAATTATAAACCATTGCCACATTTGTTTATTTCCTCCAAACTTGCTATAGCCCGGCATGCACCTTTCTCTCTGTGTCTCTTTGTGTTTCTGTCTCTGTCTCTCTGTCTCTCTCGCTCTGTATCTCTGTCTCTCTCTCTCTCATGCACACGCACATGCACACACACACATGTGCACATTCAGTATCTTTCTTGCATGCACCCTAAGTCATCAATCATATAGTGTCTAAGTATAAAACTAAAGTGGATTCCATTCTTTCCCAACCCTACTCACATGTCTACCATACTTTGGATTCCTACTATAGCCTCCTCTGAACCTGCTTCTAAACTCGGTATCACCAGAGGCTGTGGATCTCTTCAGGGACCTCTGACTCACAATCACTCAGACACATCAAGACAGACTCGGGCAAATGGTACCACACATTCAGTAACAGATATTTTGAAGAGCAGACACAAAGAAAAAAATCCTGGCAGGGGCAGATGGAGGTTTCCAGAAGCAGATGCTGAATTTGCCTCTCAAGCCTTCACTCTATCCAAACTGTTCCAATGAAGAAGGGATGTGCTATGTAACAGCTCACATGACAAGCACCTCTCCCTAGTGTCTCCCTAGTGTCTCCCTAGTGTCTGTCTCCCTAGTGTCTATAAACTCAGAGAAGTTCCAGCACCTTGGACCTTTTATATTTCCTCAAAGTTCTCTTCAGGAAGACACAAGGACATTCCTGAAACAAGATATGTCAGCCTCAGTAGCAAAAGTACAAAACATTAAATAAATGGGATTTGAGACCATTTAGGTACTGAGTTTAGGGATTGGAACTTTCCTAAGGAAATGAACTCAGGCTTTGCAAGGTGTCTTACCTTGTTCACTAAAGGGGTGTGGCTGGTGCTCATATCAATACTACATCAAGTTTCATCAGGGGAGAGCATCTAACATTCGTTATGCGTCAATATAATCCTACTCTTTTCACTAATAGCACAGCCCTGACATTGAGTCCTCTGTTTGTGACAGCATTGGTGTGATCAGCTTTAATAACAAGCCTTCAGTAACCCAATCTAGCATGGGGCTGCAGCATTCCACTGGCTCATTGCCTGTGTGCGGCTCAATCTCCACTAGAACAGACCTCTGCCCCTAGATTTTAAATGTGAAGCAGTGCTCAACAATTTCTGCATCAATGGCAACCAGAACTCGTGGAGCAGATAACAACCAGTTAACAGACACCTCCATTGAGAAAAAAGTTGCGCCTCTTATTTCTATTATTTCCTATTCCAAAAGCATCAGGACAGAGACACTTTTGGCAGAGTTTTCGTTCCCTTTTTGTGTCCTTTCCACAGTCATATTGGTGATCAGTTCTTGGCATCATACAACAACAACAACAAAAAAAATGTGGCAGACACTGAAAATGATGAGAGAGAACTGGAAATCATGGTTTTTGACAGGAATGTGTCCCCAAAACCTCTGTTTGCTCTGAAATTATGGAAAAGTGGTTGGACTCCTAAGTGGGGCTTACCAAGAGAAAGTGAAGCTGTTTCCTTAAAGGGAACACTGTGACCTGAGCCTCTTTCCTCCGAGCACTCAGCATGATTAGCTGCCTCCCACAGGACCCCTAAAATAGGCCAGACAACTATGCTCAGAAACCTTCCCAAGTGTGAACTGAAATAAACCTTTCCTCCTCAGAAGATGATGTGTCCTGTGTATTTGTAGCTGACCAACACAAAGGGACTAGCACACCAGACCTTCGTGAACAAGAATAACTGCGTCTTGCCACTAAAACTGCGCATGCTGTTTGCTGTTTTAGAGTCAGCTTTCAGCAAATTGCTATGCTTCTGCCCTCTGAGTAAGGAGGGGTATCTCTGTTCCCCTGGGGTATAGATTACAGTTGACTAAACCATCAACTCGATGACTTGAATGGCAGAGCTGGAACACTGAGGTGTCTCCAAATCATACCTCACAGAAATACTAAAGGAAGGTTCATTTTGTTTTACAGTCTCATCCACAGTCCTCAACTTCACTGACTGACCATACAATCTGCAGAAGCCACTCACTGCACCTCAGGTACACAGAGAGGACGAGACACGGATCCTCTAGGTGTATCTGCCTCCTTCCTCCAAAACTCTCACCACCAGCAATTCATTTCACTTAAAATCTTCTAGAATTATTCTCAAGCACCTCGGTGGTATTCTTTATGTCTTAAATTAAGGAAATCCTACTCCACCCCACAATGGTTGCTCGGTGATTTCTTGCAGGAGGAGACTTATCTGTGCACATATTAACTAGTGAGAGTTGAAGAGGCTTATATTCAAAATCACAAGCACGAATGCTTCTTCTCACTTCTCTGCTCTTGTCTTGTGATTATTCCAAAATTTTATTGTAGTGTGAGAAACAAGGATGGCAGCTTTATTGGGACCTTAAAATAATTTCATTGTTTTCCAGGAAAATGTATCATCAATTGATCATTATTTGTCCCTTTTGATGACAATAAGTGTAAAACACATTTGACTTTCCCTGCAATGACACATGTTTTAGGAAAAGTTTTCTGCTCACCAGGGTCATTCAGCACCAACCATTCTAATGATAATATCAAAGTTACAATGATAACTTACTCCACAGCCATTTAAGTTAACATTATCTAAAACCAAGATCAATGACTGACAGCTTAATGGACAGTACATAGGTACACAGGGTTGGCCTAGCTGTGCAAATGCGATTCTTTGGCTGTGTAATTTGAACCTGGTTGCTCTAATTTAGTTTCTCTATGTCTGCCAGTTGAACAAAAACTTCTGGCATCGCCCTGGAGAGAGAACAAAAAGGAGGAAGTGAGGGAGGAAAAGAAATAGACTGCATACTCTGAAGCCACAAAACAGCTGTAAGATATTCGCACTAGGGTAAGTATTTTGAATGCAAGCCACTGTTCATTCATAAATGTTCATGCGGTACAAGAAACTCACAAAACCAGATCAGCCGAGGCACTTACTTGCTCAACAAACCTGAGTTTGACCACCAGAACCACATACAGGCAAGAAGAAAGAGGGAAGGAAACACACACACACACACACACACACACACACACACACACACACACACACACACAAAGAGAGAGGGAGAGAGACAGAGACAGAGAGAGACTATTCACATACACACATACATATGCATATTCACATACATATGCACAACAACAACAACAAAAACAATAATTAAAATTTAAACCTTCTGACTTAAAAATTAATGTTCTACTTTTACCTGTCTTCTGAAACTTAGATAAAATAGGAAAAGTATTTGAAGAGTCCTGTGTCAATACTACAGATACGTGGGGGAAATTCAATTATGATATGGTTCTGTCTGCTAATCTTCAAGGAGTATGAAAAGACTGCTCAAAAAAGTCAGACACTGTAGAGCAAGTCTTTAATCTCATCAATCGGGAGGCAGAAACAATATCTATGTGAGTTCAACACCACCCTGGTCTACATAGCAAGATCCAGAACTGAAGTAATGTATCTCCAAAGGAAAGAAAAAGAAAGAGAAGGAAGGGAGGAAGGAAGGGGAGAAAAGGGAAGGGAGGGGATGGGAAAGGGAAGGGAGGTGAGGGGAAGAGAAGGGAGGGGAGGTGAAGGGAAGAGAAGGGAAGGGAGGAAGGGGAAGGAAAAAGGAAAAAGAGAAGGAAAAGGAAAGAGGAAGAAAAAAGGGAAAAGGAAAAGTAAATGCATTTCCAATATCTGCCACAAGATGGCACATCAGTACCTATAAACCAAGGCAGTCCTATAAGGGCGACAAACACATCTGAAATGAAGATCACTTGGAGATGAACACATTTGACGCTGAAGGGCATCATCCTCTTGGCTGTGGTGCTATATACTTGATTCGTTAGACTGCAACACCCTGAAACAACACATTTACATGTGATTGGGCGTATTCACAGAGAAGAGTGCTGGGCCATGGGTTTAAGCCAACAGAGAATTTTTATTAGCCAATTGTGTGTTCAGGATCCCAGTGTTGCCCCAGTACTTTCTCAGGGTGAGCTTTGATGAACAAAAACCATGTACAGGGTTGGTATTCTTCCATTAACAAAAACCGTTAGCAGAACTACAGAAGCCAAAGAGCAAGGTTAGTACGTTTAGAGGCTTTCCCATAACTATGGGCTTAAAGGATTGGGCCTTTGTTTTAGCTTTGTCAGGTGATGCTGAGTTTGACAGCCTGAATGGTGCTTCCACTTGTACCAACATCTCGGGACCAACAAAAGTCTGGTGCCTTGTGACATCCCTCACTGGTCTTAGTGAATGAGTCAAATCATGGACTCATCCTGCACTAAAAATGGTAGAGTTGGTCTTAAAGACCATTAATTTTACTGACCGAACACATAACTAGCCATATAGTTTAAGCTGTAGGGGTCTACAGTTAACCCAATCAGAATGAGAATTAAAGGCCCAGTCAGTGCTGAGAACCGAGTAGTTAGGCAGGAGGACAAAGAGAACAGAGGTTGGTATCAATGATCTGATATACACCTTTATCTCTTTCTCTTTTTGAGTTTTTTTTTCCCAATCCTAGCGAGATGTTTCTAATTACTCCTAATCAACTAGAAACAAGAAAACCAATATATTTTCTCAGAGCCAGACACAGTTTCCTTTATCTCATGAGAAGTAAGTCTAAGCCTCTCTTCAATTTAGTAGGACAGTTTCTCCAAGGGAGTCTAACTACTGTTTTAATACCTTTAGATCCTGATTAACTTGTTTATTTAGTTTAGAATGCATCAGAACAAGCATATTTAGTCAAGCCATTGGCGCATGCCCACCAAGTAGTCTCAGGGGAGTGTTACTATTTCTGTTATCCAGAAGAATTAATCCACAAGGCAGAGTAGCAGGCATTGGAATAAGTTAAAGGTTTTAGATATTTGACAAGTTTCAGCCCTGGCTTCCCCCAGTTGCAATGAGTTCTCTCGGTCAATGAGCTGATGGTCTGGTTAGCTCTTATCCCTATGTAGTACGGGGATGGGTGTCCAAGCATTACCAGCAATCTTGGCTAGTTTCTAGCCGGCAATGATTAATAGAACCCCCTCTAGGCTTAGAGTCTGAATCCTTGGGTTTTTATTGTTTCCCAAAGACCAGAATTTGTCGACTGGTTGGTTGGGCCGTTGGTTGTTTGTTTTTGTGTTGTTGTTTGCTTGCTTGCTTTTCTAGACAGGGTTTTTTGTGTAGCCTGGGCTGTTCTGGAACTTGCTCTATAGACCAGGTAGCCTTGACTTCACAGAGAGGCCTGCCTGTGTCTACCTCCCTGGTGCTGAGATTCAAGGCGTGTGTTACCATTGACCATCCCACCAGAAATTTTAAAATGAGTTTTTCAGAGATCCTCAGTTTTATTACCCAAACTTTTTCAGTTCAGATTCTTTTGTTTTTTGCCAGCTAGGGGACCCAGCCACAGGGCATGCAAACTCTGTATTTCTATCTCAAAAATAAATACCCATACTTGTTTTTCCCCTTACAACTGGACACGTAAAGTGGGCATCATTAAGTAAAGGTCAGGATGGAATATGGGTTGCTGGTATGTATTGCTAGTAGCTAATACCTTCCCTGTATCCGCCTTCCTCTGCTCCCTGTCCAGGCCTGGGGTATTAAGGATTCACTATGACTCTGAATTCATACCCATAGTGCAAAACGTGAGATGCAGAAGGCAGTAGAGGGGCAAGGAGTAGAATGGCCTAGGGTCTAATAAAACTCTAATTCCAATGGGTTCATAGTCAAGAGACAGTCGATTTGGCAGCAGCATGATGACCTGTGTGTGGTAGATCCATGGTATAATGCCAATTATCTTCCCTGCCGTATGAGCGGAGAGAATCACCTCATAGGGTCCTTTCCAGGTTAGATTCAGTGCCCCTTAACTACTCACAGGACCTAAATGGCATCACCGGACTCAAACAACGAGAGGTCAGCTGGGTCGCTCAGATAGTTCAGTGGACTGCGGATATGAAGAACTATAGGGACTGTATTGACTTGAGAAAGGAATAGTTAGAGAGTTCTGCCAACTGCTGGTTGCTGAGCCTGGGAAACATTTGGGAAAGTCTTCCAAATGTATTCTCAAAGAGTAAATCCCTCCATATATGGTGTCCACTGCATCGAAGCACAGCAAAGGAAGGAGGAGGCCTATTCGCACTGGAGTTTCTTTTATGACCTGTAATTGTTTGTTTGTTTGTTTGTTTGTTTGTTTGTTTGTTTGAATCTGGCCAGAACTCTGAAGTCAATATACATAGTGAAGTTTTCAATCTACATCTGAAGCTTTAGCTACTAATTAAGAGATTTTGGCTATGAAAGTCATACCATTATCAGATCTCACTGCTGGGGGAGGCCAAATCAGAGGGAGACCAGTTCCCAGAGGAGGTTTTTACCTACCATTTGGGCAGTTTAAGTCTGAGTGAGGAACAGTTCTGTTCACTCAGAAAAGATATTTACTAAAACTAGCAAGTACTTTTATCCTCCTCCAGCAAGTCTAGTCCTAGTGAAGCCTTTTTTCCCAGAGTTCACCTGGGTATTGGTCTCTTATTCCAACCCCTTCCTGAGTAAGGGCTCTCTGTTTCAGATTACCTAGCATCAGGCTGAGACACACAATGTTAGGCTGTCCAGTCTAGGTAGAACATACTTTGGTCTCAGCAACTGAGAAAGTTTTGTGGATCCCAGATTTTGAGCCTGGTGAAGGTTAGTTAGAGTCCTGCCAAATGATTCTGGGAGAATGATCTTACCCTCCAAGAGTCCTCCATTAACCTGTGGGTTTGAACTGTCCATTTTTTGTTTATTATGACATCTCAGGCAACACTTGGCCTGGTAGGGTATCAGAACATCAACAGACCTCACTAGTCTTAGGGCTTTTGCTGGGCAACCACATCAATCAGCCCAGCAGTGAAGGACAGCAATTTTTAGGGGAAGACTTAAAACTCTTGGTCCCATAGAAGGACCAAGATTTTTTTAAGTACTTTTTCCCAGCAGTGAGAAGTCCTCTCTTTCTATAGATCTTACAGTGGACATGCCCTGTAGTGGAAGCATACCCACTAACTGGCTGTGTATGTGGTTGTGGGCTTTCCTTTTCCCCAGGAGAGCCTGGGTCAGACTATTCAGTTATGCTCTCTGGGCTGAGGAACTTTGCTTGGCCTAAATCATTTCAGTTAAAGCAATTATTGCAGTGCCCTCGCACCTGGCTCCACCTTTCATCTCATGACAGTCATAGAAAAGTAGCTGCATCCTCAGGCAAGAGGGTAGCCAAATTGGTAGTGGTAAGTTTTTAAAACTGGGTTTGAGGGTGGACCAGGATTAGGGCCTGGTACTGAGTCACACTTCTTGGAAAGCCTCAACCGAGTCATGGGGTATTGAGTATAAGATCTTGAGCCAGAGTTAACTTGCTTGCTTTTTATTTTACATTAAACTAGCAGTAGCTGCCACCACTCTTAGACAGATGGCCCATCCTTTATCTACAGGGTCCAACTGTTAGGTATTTCACAGGGCCTTTCCAGGATCCCAAACTTTGTGTTAAAACCCCTGGGGTTTTGGGGTTGTGTGTGTGTGTGTGTGTGTGTGTCTGTCTGTCTGTCTGTCTGTCTGTGTCTGTTTCATGGGCAAACAGATGAGAGATTTGGAGACATTTGGAAGTCTTAGGACTAGAGGACTTGAGTACCTGTTCTTGAAGCATCAAATGGCTTTTGTTTCATCTCAGTCCTGATTAGGGGCTCATTAGTCCCAATCTGTGCTGGTATATAGAGACCCTGCTATTTCCACAGACTCTGGTACCTGGAAGCAGCAATATCCACTGCTCTCAGGAACTCTTGAATCTGTCTCTTAGCCCTTGAGGCGGGATCCGAAGGGTGGCAGCAAGCCTACTCTGACACAGGCTGATTTTGCTTCCCTTCAGCTGGTTGGCAAGATAGGCAGCCTTCTAGGAAGTTGGGCTTTCTTGGCTGACATTCTGTAGCCCTCAGTCCATAACTACTATAGCAGCCTTTTACTGCCCATTCTATAATCTGTTTTCATAGGAAACCACTGAAGGAAGGGAAGGAAGTCTGCATTTAGTGTCTAAAACCTGGGGTAATCCAGTTCAGGTAAGCTGCTCTATGTTACTGGGTCTGTCTATTTGAAAACAAAGATGGGTCTAAGACAGCATACACTTGTTTTCTCTGGAAGATTCAGATTCATGAGAGTCAGAGATCCCATGTTTTTTCATAGGCAAAGCATACTGCAGAGTAATTGACAGGGCACTAGGATGCCTGTCTTCCAGAGTCAGGCAATGTGGACTATAATTCCTCCTTTTGTTTCCAGGGTCATTAGGTATTGTTCAGTCTGGACAGAGGCAGCTGCACTGGTAGGAACTTAGTGTTGGATGAGTCCTCGGGGACTGGTTTTTTTCTATACCCTCAGAAATCTTTGTTGTTAATCTGAGAGATAATCCATTTGTATCCTTTGATTGGAGGTATAACCTTCAGCTATGAGATATTCCTCTGACAGAGGGTAAGACACCAAACTGTTGTTAAGTATAAATCTAACTGTGTCGCACTACCAGAGAAAGTTTGATAGTGGCTTTCAGTTTAGCAAAAGGTATTTTCCCAAATACCTCTGTTGTTTAATACCCTTGAATTACCTCCAGCAATTTGAAACGATTTATATCTGTGGTGACTAGGTGACAAAGGAAATCTTTTTAGCATGTGTCTTTAATCCTTTAAGGAGGACCTAGTTAAACCCAGTTAAATTGTTTAAAGTCTCCTTGGTCAGCAGAAAAAAATTGTTTCTGTCCTGGCTGTGTTGTCTGGCATCCCCCTGACTGAGTTTCATAAATCATTGGTTGAAAATGAGACATAAGGCGTGAAAGAGAAAGAAGCGGAACTTTCTCTTTTCCTTTGGGCCAAGCCTTGGGGAACTCTTCCCTTTCTACCAGGGCTGCTTAGAGAAAGAAGGGGACAGAGAGAATGCTCATCTGAGGGAATTATTTCCCCCTCCCATGTGTACATTCCATTTAAAGATCCTGGATGAGAGGCCCAACTCCTCTCCACCTCCACACAGGAGCCAAGCAACAAAAGGAGCAAGCAGTCCTGCTTTTCGAGTGGAGCAGGCAAAGGGTATTTGTGTGTTTGTTTGCTTGCTTGCTTGTTTTTCTCTCCTCTGGGTAGCCTGGCAGAGCCAAAAGGATTTAGGTCTCCAAACAGAGGGGACATAGGACAACAGGAAGTTCTCACACCAGAGAAAGTCACTGGTCAATACAGGGAAACAGAACTGACAGAAACACATAAAAAGACACATAGATACACACACAGAGAGAGACAGAGTAAAGACAACCCGGAGTGACCAGCACACATTCATACACCTGAACAGACAAAAAGATCCAGTGACTCTCACATGGATGCCGGACATCGGATGGACAACTGCATCCAACCTCTCCTGTGGGTCCCAACAAAAGTTGTCTTAACCAGACTTATCTCTAGAGGTGACAGACAAGGTGACTTTATCATTTGTTTCCTTTTGGAGGGGAGGTTTCAGATCCCTCTGAAGCTTGGACCACAATTGATCAAAGGGATCCCCAAGAATCTGAAATATCTCAAGTGACATAGCCCCTAGAAGTCCCCCAACAATTGCACTTTTCCTCACTCCAAGGGGCTCAGAGACCTGAGTTTCTTAAGGTCTGGTGGCTGGGATCTCACTGGGGCCTCCAGAAATATTGTGGAGTATTCACCAGAGAAGGATGTTCAGACATGAGTTTAAGCCAATAGAAAGTCTTTATTAGCTAGCCCAGAAGACAACACTGAGTGTTTGGAATCCCAGTGTACACCCAAAGTTTTGCAGGGTGAGCTTTTGAACACAAATAGCCATGTACTGGGTGGTTATACCTCAGTTAACAAAAACAGCCAGAAGCATAACTACGAAAGCCAAAAAGCAAGGTTAATACCTTTAGTGCCTTTCACACAACTATGGACTTTTGATGGCCTGTGCTTTACTTTTGTCAGGTAGTTCTGTCAATATGATGAGTTTCACAGTCTGGATGGTACTCCCTCTATGTAGACAGTTGTGCTCAGGTCTCAGAGCCTACTAAGGATTGGGGCCCTGTTACACCTGATCCTACAGTTTGGAGGTTAGAGGTTTGAGACTAGGTGTTAGGATTCTTTTCTTCTTGAGGATCTAGGTTAAAATATATATGTGAGGAAAAAAGCTAAGGCAGCCAATAAAAAACAATATGTCACAGATGAAGTTAGAATAAAATGCAAAGACCTATTTATTCTCGTCCAGACATCAGCACATTATGGACACAGGCTCAGCAAGATTGAACCAGTGTTTTGCATAAGGTTAACAGGGCCTTGCTTTAAGCATACTGGCTGGAAGCTGAGGTAAGAGGTGGCTCATTAATTACCATTCCATAATCCCACCTGAGCTATAACTATAAAAAGACACATGGTTTAGAGCCCATAGTGCCATGTCGCAGAAGTTCCTGATAGACCAAAAACATTCAGTTCATGATTAGGATGTGAGAAGAAGGAAGAAAATTGAACTGGGTCACACTGTTTCCTCTGAAGGCCTAGCACCAATGTCCCCAAAACGAATCCTGCTAGGAAGCGGTCATAGAGATATAAGCTTTTAATTCCAGCACTCCAGAGGCAAAGCAAACATATCTCTGTGAGTTCAAGGACATCCTGATCAACAAAATGCATTCCAGGCCATCCAGCTAGAAGTAAACAGTAAGACTCTATCTCAAATACATACACACTTACATACATACATACATACATACATACATACATACATACATACATAACAACAACAAAAAAGAAATTTATGTGAGGCCTGGCCACCCTGGCCAGTATGACCCAGTTAAATCCCACCACTTCATAACACCATCAAGCCATCGACACCTTTGGGAAACATTCAGGTTTCCATTGTCAGCAGAGAGTCACGGTTGTCTAAATTTGTTGGACTGTTCAGATGAAGGATCAAAAGTTCTAAGACAATAACAAGGTTCAACTGATGGATGCCCTTGAGTGAAACCTAAAAAAAATCCAAGTTTAATCCTTAGATCTTACCAGGTAGCAAGAGAGAAATGGTCCCAAAGGTTGTCCTTTGACCTCCACGATCAAAGAGAAACCAAGCACTTTATTAGAACAGCAGGAAATTATCCAGGCCTGTGCAGCACAAGTTCTGGATTATAAAATTCTATGCTCAACTGAACTCCTGTGTTCAGCTACCCAAGCACTCGGAAGCCACTACAGCCTTGGTTCTAGATGTACACTCTGGTGGTGAACATCAGCATTATCCATCTGTTAACCCTTTCATAGTCATGCAGAATGCAAGACTACTGAGAGCAGGCTTCCACCAACACTTTATCAAGGGCAGGCCTGTGAGGCAGAGCAATGGTCACAGAGTTGGGCTCTCTGTAAAACAGGCCTGGTGCACTTTGGTGCTGTGAGGGTGAAGCCTAAACTGCAATGGAGCTCTCTGCTTGCCATGTTGGAGGTATCAGGAATGTGAATTATCTGCCAGGGGAAGTCGATGGCACTGAGAGGATCCACCTCAATAGAAAAGCCATGTGGGTGGCAAATGTCAAGGTCATGAAGGCCAAAACCAGCTAAACTCACTGGAGCCTGTGGCAGGATACCACATGTCCTAGACATCTGACATGGAACAAGGCAATTTAATGTTCTCCCTCCTGTTTGTTCTTGCCTTTACCAAGTTTCCTTGCTTTCCCCCTAATTCTCTGTGCTCAATTGGGAAGGTTTACTCTGTGATATTATATTGTAGAAGTACATGTCTCACTTTTTTATACTACAGAGACTCACAGTTAAAAGTTTACCTTGTGTCTACGTAGAGACTGTGGAGTCTGGAATTTTGAGCAGTATTTGAACTCAAGACGATGGGCATACTGAAAATTAATGCATTTTGCTTTAAGGGATGATCAGAACATTACCATTTCAATCTGAAATGTCAGCATAGGCTGTTTTGAATGCTAGTGTCTGGTTTTGGTGCTAATTTGAAGGCTGTGTGGCACCTGACAGGGAGGAGTGACAGGTCATTAGAAGGTGGAATTTTGAAGGTTATACAGATTCCAAGTTCTAGCCTCCTGTTCCTCTCCAAGTCAGCTTCCTTATGAACAGAGAGCTGCTACAGAACAAACCTTGAGACTTCACTTTCTCCATTGTGACTGAGTCATTATATCTTGTTTCCTGAGACCCCTCTTGCTATGATACAGGAGCTCTGTTCCCTCCCACAGGTGCTTTCTCTTACTCTTAAGTTCCTACATACAAATCAACTGCTTTCTAAAAGTCACTCTCTACGGTCTGTAAGTTCCATTCTTCCAGTCAAAAGACAATGACCCAAAGCCAAGCTCTGGCATCTTCGGTGTCTGAGGAGTTTCCTAGTTCTTTAAGAAGGGCACTGTCACCATCAAAGGCACCCAGTATTCCTGTATCATGAGGATTGTTGATTGTCAGAAAAGGAAAAACTGTAAAGTCAGCCCCATCCTGCTCTGCCTGGCCTTACCCCATTTCTCTACCCGATGGTCCCGTCAAAATCCCCACTCTTTAAGAAGTTCCCTAGAAGCAAGGCTATGTATGGATATCTAGGGTAGACAATACCAATTTTGTTGTGAATGTGAGCATCTCTCTCTCTCTCTTTCTCTCTCTCAAGAGTGTGCGTGCGTGTGAATGCGTGCATGTGTTCAGTTCCTAGCAGAGCTTCTAAACTCCCTTGGGTACTGGTGTGAAAGAATGACCTGTTATTCCCAGTAAATCCCTTTCAAATATACCAGGGCTTATGCTAATGAGTGACCCTTTCAGTATCAGGGTGGTTGCCAAGGAAACACATGACTAGAGGGCTGCAATATTTCAGCTCCACTCCAAGACTTCCAGAGAGATGGAGTGCAGTTTGTCTCATTCACTCATATGCAGGAAGGACAGAGAATCCTGACTGAGACCACGTGGACAGAAGCTCTGTTAGGGGACCATTTCATACTTCATGTGCTCTGTGACTTCTTGCCAGGTCTCCTCTATGTTTTGTAATATGTTTGATAGTAAGCTGGTGAAACCAAGTGTTTTACTGAGTTTTTTGAGCCATCTTAGCAAATAATGAAACCCACGTAGAGAATCTACCAAATTTCCAACTTCTATAGATTTAGTTGGAGGCTCTGGTTTGCCCCCACTCCCTACGGTCTAGTAACCCACAAACCTCTGCTCTCTCTCCAACCCTGCCTGCTCAGAAAGTCTCTGAACAGAAAAAAGACTCCAAAAGTCCAGTTATACATTCCTGACTGCTGTAACAACCTCCTCACCTGAAGTCGCCAGTCACCCTGAAAGGATGACGTAAACCCCATTTGTCTCCATTTAAGGACCAGGCCTGATTTAGAAAAGAAGGCCATAAGGCACCAGCTCCAGGAACAGACCATAAAATCCAAGAAAAGGGTCGTAAAACCCCCTCCCAATGAACAGCTTAGAGATAACCACAAAAATGGGGAAATATCTGACCACTGACCACCTGTGACGCCCCCTAGCATCCACCAATAAAATTGTAGATTTCCTAATCCTTCTAGAGAGTTCCCCCTATAAGAAGGCCTGTGCACCTTTGTCTAGGGTTGCCATTTTGAAGAATGGTTGACCCCCACATACAGGTTGTTTCTGCAGAATAAACACTCTTTTTCTTTGCATTTGATCTGAGCCTGGGGTCTTCTTTCTGCAATTTTCAGACCCTTACAACCCAAACACCCACCTAGGTGACATGGGCAGACCTGTCCTGTTCCTTCACCTACAATCCATAAAACTTCACACCATAGCATGCACTTAACTATTTTGGTCTCAATCCCTCGTGAACTTGCCCAGGAGCATTTCCCAAATAAACCTGCTTTTATATTTTTAATTCAGCTCGAATTTGCTTATTTCCTAGATGGAGAAAACCTCTTAGTAGCCATGTTGGAAAGAATTATGAGTAAGCAGTGATGCCCTGTTTGTAGTCGACATCGGAACCAGCAGACAGACTCGTGACACACTAACTTGACCTGTGGGATTTGTGTTAACATTTGGTGATACCATTAGGTGTTAACTAAGTTCTTAGCCATCTAAAGGGAAAACTTAGCCCACACATTTGGTGCCAGATGTGTTATATGGGCAGAATTTCTTCCTTTTAGTATCATGTGGCCTGAAGAGTTGCTAAGTGAAAAAAGAAGAAAGGAAGGAGGAGGAGGAAGATGGGAAGGAAAGAAGAAAGAGATGAAAGGCAATAACTTGGCAGAAAGACATAAGCTGGCCATTTTTGTAGCAACCTATATCAAAGAAAAGCACCAAACACCAAATTTGTCGCAACCTTGATTTTTCATGTGAACTGTGTGCAAGTGGACTTCCAGTCTTCAGCCAGGCTGTCTCAGATATTTTATAATGGCAGCCTAACTCAGGTTCAGATCTGCTATGGAACCCTATAGAGCATCATTCTCATCTTCCTGTGAGGTAGGCACTCTGCTGTGGCTGCAGAAAACAGCCTCTGGCAGACTCACACAGCCTCGGTAAGAGAATGAAGTCACAACTGTGTGATATTGAGCCCTAACCAAGCAAAGTGGGGAGAATCTAGCTCTCTGCACAGCAAAGCAGTGTCACATGAGTTTGCAACTCAGAAACAACAAAATAGCCATTCTGTCACTAGAGATTACTCAGAAGTCTCTGCAGCCTAACCTTTTCTTCATCTAATTTCTGGCCAACATATACTGGGATATTTCTGCTGTAAGGTTATCAATCTGACAGCCATAAACACGGTGTTTCTAAGTCAGACCAGTGTTTCACTTTAGGGATTTGGAGATTAGGGAAACAATGAAGCCACTCATCCCTCCACCTGTTTGTGATCTATGAATGCACAGACCCGTCCTTGCAAATCTTATGTCAAGCAGCCTTTAATAAACTAATGAATACATTCCAGGAAGATTCAATCAGGAAAACAGTTTTTCTCTACCTGAGCTTTTTGACTAACTTTTCCCCATATTACAAAAGTGTTTATTTTTATTTCTGTTAAAAGTAGTAATGAAGCTTTATTTAATCTCACAGTGCCAAGACTCAATTGTTTTCCATGACCTCTTCATGCCTTTAAACCCAGGACCATGTGGAAAACTCTTACACATTTCCACTACTTTCTCAGCGGTAGCTGGCCAGCTTCAACTGTCATAGTCAAGCAAAGGTTTCACTTTAGTGATTCAGAGGCCCTGTTCATCACAGATGTTCCTTTTAGTCACAGCTGATCAGAACCTTGTCCCAATAGTGTCTTTAGGAACCCTCAGATTTCCCTGTGAGACTTTACAAACCAAGCCTCCATCACCTGAATTCCTCTCGAGTTTATCTTCTTAGATCCCACAACAGCTCTATGTGTGTGCAAACATATGATCACAAGTGCCACAGTACAAGTGTGGAGGTCAGAGGTCACCTTGTTGAAGTCAATCCGTCTGGTGGGTCCTAAGGACAAAAGTCAAAAACCTGAGCTAAGTAGCAAATACCTTTACCCATTGAGCCAGCTTGTAAATAAATGGCTTTTCTGTTCCTGTAGACACTTGAACTAAAATGACTAGCCTACCACTTACCAGCTTGAGAGGATGCCCCTGATGCTGTGTACACAACAGATTCATTTGTAACTCTCAATCTCATTTTGGGGTATACATTTTGTGGAAATTAAACTTCCAAATTCTAGACAAAGGTCAGAATGTCTTATAAACACTTTAAAGAAGAGAACCGAGGGCCTGTAATTCCAAGTACATTCCCATGTATGAATGAGGAACTTTAAAATCTAGGCAGAGGCTGCCTGCTACTGATGAGTAACCCTGTCAAAGAACCCAGTTTCCTTAACTTGTGGGCTCAGATAATTGGTTGAAATGAAAAAATAAGGAGTCTCCAGTTTAATGTTCACAACCAATGACTTAACATTTATGTTGAATAATAAAAATCTATTTTCTAGGAATTTTACCTCAAGATTAAAATGCACAAAACCCAGCAAATAAAGAAAATATCTTTTGCTCAATGGAAAAGAACTGAGCATACCCCTGATGCATTTGCATCCTCAGAACTGTGGCATGCACCCTCACAGTGAACCACCAGGGGTCACTGAGATGTTTGGCAAAGAACAGATCCACTGATCCTAACGTAGGTTAAGTGGAACTTTTCCTGTTTCCAAGTATTGTGGCACAGGCCCAGAGCAGAGGACAAAGGGGAGCTTTTTAGTTTGAAGCACTGACATCTGCCTGCAGCTGGCACTGTCAACAGAGCCTAAGGCTAGCTGCAAGCCCTCACGTTGTCCTGACACAAAACATATGGTACCTCCAATAAAGGCAACATCCTGAAAGAGGGTCTCTCTCTTAGGGAAGTATAGGGAAAGTCTGAGAAGACTGAAAACCCGTCAGCTGTCCATAAAACTAGAAAACAACCTGCAAAACACCATAAAACTCAGTCTTTTCTGATAAACAGACTGGGACAAAAAGTACATGCTGACCATGACTACATAGGAAATCACAGTAGAAAACACCATCCTTACAAGCATGGGCCAAGCAGACACAGTCTTTTCCACCTTATGTCTATTCCTATATAGGTTCAGCTAGGTGTTCTTTAGGGTCAGTCCTTCACAGCTATCTTAGTTATGGTTTTGTTGCTGTGAGCAGACACCATGACCAGGGCAACTCTTGTAAGGACAACATTTAATTGGGGCTGGCTTACAGGTTCAGAGGTTCAGGCCATTATCATCAAGGCAGGAACATGGCAGCATCCAGGCAGGCATGACGCTGGAGTAGGCGATAGCCCTGCATCTTCACCTGAAGGCTCAGGAGAAGACTGGCTTCCTGAGAGCTAAGACTAGGGTATTAAGCTCACACCTACAGGGCCACACCTACTCCAACAAAGCCACACTTCCTAATAGTCCCACTCCTTGGATCATATACGTATACATAGACAAACCATCACAATGGTCATTTTATATTCATATTTTCTCTACACTAAAACATTTTTTCTATTCCCTGTGTCCTTAAAAGCACGCACACACACACACACACACACACACACACACACACACACACACACACAAAGGGCTTGAAGTTTTACGTCAAAAGTAGAAGCGTGCTTGCTACATACAACATCCTGGGTTTAGACCCCATAAACTCCTAGTGAAGCAAAATAATAATAATAATAGTAATAGTAATAATAACAGTAAACTGTCCTATACTGAAAATCCCAACTCCAGAAGAAAGGCAAAGTAGACTGGTGAGGTTCTAAAGAGGTAAAGATTATTGCTCACGACACATGAGGCCTCTTACCTCACACCTCCATCTTGCCAATGGCTTGAGCCCCCATGGCTGTTTGCTGGGTAGCTGCCCCAGGAAAATACAGTGGTTTGTTCCGTGGCTAGCTCATAAATTTGAAGAGACTTGCTCTTCTAAGTAGTCTAACCTTGGCTGTTGCACCGCTGATTATCAGCACTGTGTTCTGGTTCAGCAATTCATCTTCAATCACTATGCTTTTCTCGCATCCTTCCACAACTTTCCCCAGCTCCTCCCAACCGCCAATATTTGGCAGGAAATGATTGTTTAAACTTTCATTTCACCGTGCTTCTATCTTGTAGCTGGCACAGCTTTGCTAACCTCATTTTATAAGGTAGGACTTTGAGAAGCTTTGCTTTTTTCCATAAAGCACCATTTCACCACTTGAGATGTGTACCACATTGGTCTTCGGCCCTTGATCTTAGCAGCTGCTAAGTCCTCTTATGTTAGTTTACTGAAAAGCTGCAGCAATAGAGGTAGTTTAGGGTGTCTGCTTGACAGTTCTGGTAATGGTTAAAATTCTGATTCAAGTGTTAACCAGATAATTGGAGGTTCAAGGGAGACCCAACTGAATGAATGACAAACTAACCAGCGTGAAAAGCCAGTAAAGACTTGTCTAGTGTGAAAGACATAGCTAAGATGGTTACTCCTTGTCAGTGTTATTTTCAAATACAATGGAATGATTTTAATGGATCCATCTCAACCTAATGAAGCATTGGAGCATGATTAAGTTTTCATTGATTTTTCTATACTCTTCCTTCCCACTTCCTGAGTTGAATTATATTGATATTCAAGGTAAGAGAGTTGTCCATCACCTGAAGCCCAATGATCAGGGACATGCTGGGCCCGTCCCTGGGGCACAACTGATTCTGGGTTAATTACCATCACCTACTCTTCACAGAGTGTGCCTTCCCATCCAGATCACCAACTGTAGAGTTTAGCCAAGAGTCAGAAGAATAGCAGAACTGCTAATTTCAGATGAATGGACAGGGCAGCTATTGTGGTAGAACATTTTTTAGACCGTGTTGAAACTGCACTTATCATCAGTATCACAGAGTATGAACAGCGAGAGTCCAGAGGTCTCCCCAGTACCTATTGGTCTACACATAGCTCTAGCCATTCACTGCCTTTTCTGCTTGAGCCTCTTGAACATGCACCATGTAAAAGCCACTTAACACAGTGCTTCTTGAAGGTGTTGTTTTAGGTGTCTGTGCATATTTGTTATTGATTTACAAAATATAATACATCCCTAAATAATTTGTTAGTTAAAAATATTTCCACAGCCAAAGTCATTAACTTGTACCTTAGTTTGGAGGCATAGAACAGGCTAGAAAATGCTATTTTTCTACATGCCTCAGAATTTTGTTAAGTTTCAATATTGAGAACAGTAAGCAATGATGTCCTTAATTCACAGGTTAGTCATTGAAAAATGTTCCATAAAATGATACATGTATTATTTCCTTCATTTACATCACTAATGTTGTGGGGGGAAAAGACAGAAATTTGAAGAGAAAGCAAGACAAAGCAGCTTTTGGTGCTACCACCCTCGAAAATGAATACTGCCTGTTAGAGTTTACCGGCATCTTCCAGGAAGGGAGCCAATTTTTTCAGTTGATCCCACCACTTAGTTTTCCAAAGAGGGGAGAACAGGAAAGGGCCATGTATTTGCCCTGTGCCCTCTGTTTAGGAGACATTTTGCCCTGTGCCCTCTGTTTAGGAGACATTTTGCCCTGTGCCCTCTGTTTAGGAGACATTTTGCCCTGTGCCCTCTGTTTAGGAGACATTTTGCCCTGTGCCCTCTGTTTAGGAGACATTTTGCCCTGTGCCCTCTGTTTAGGAGACATTTTGCCCTGTGCCCTCTGTTTAGGAGACATTTTGCCCTGTGCCCTCTGTTTAGGAGACATTTTGCCCTGTGCCCTCTGTTTAGGAGACATTTTGCCCTGTGCCCTCTGTTTAGGAGACATTTTGCCCTGTGCCCTCTGTTTAGGAGACATTTTGCCCTGTGCCCTCTGTTTAGGAGACTGCTTGTAGACCAGAGCTCTCAGTGAGAAACTCAAGACATAAACAAATTGACAAGAGGAGCAGAAAGGGCAGGGCCTGGTCCACTTGCATGCCTCTCTCAAGTCTCTGAATGGTCCAAAAGCCTCTTGGACCCTGTAGAAGCTACAGAACCAATTGTAGGATGGAGGTTCGTAAAGGAGCTCTAACAGAAAGAGACTTTCATGTGCTGCTCAGGGAAGAAACTAGGCGACTTCACAAGAAGTCAGCTGGAGAGTCCATACAGGACCAGAACTAAAGCAGTGTGGGATCTCTGACTTGATCTCACAAACAAGCACGCCATGAGAAGAACTGGGTTTAGATGGTTCTCACCCAGAGCTGCTGGAGCTTTTGAATATGGACGGTGGAGCTGTACAGTGGAATGTGGATCAGCCAGAAGCAGGAAGTTAACCGGATAGGTTGCCAGCTTTGTCTCTGTGCGGAAGCTTTACAGAGGCTTCAGGAGGGAGTGGCATGCTGGAATCTGTATTTTGAAAAGTCATTTCTGCTGTAATTTAAATTTTAAAATGGAAGAAAGCAAGATAAAAATGGATATCTTTTTCTGTAGAGGAAGCCTTTGCTAGATTTCAAAGTAAAAACTCCGCCTTTGATAACTTGGTGCTTATATTTTAATAAAGGCAAGGCAGTCAAGGAATGAAGGTAAGCATTTTAATATTGTAAAATATCTATAAATATAGTCAATGTGTTTTAACTTCTAAAATCACTGAAAACTACAATAAAATATGAATATGATTTTCCATCTAAAAAATCATACTGAATAAGTTTAGGTTATAACTAGACTTACAATAATCAGACTTATTTTCAAAAGATAAATTTCTAAGATTTATTCCTAAAGGCACACGCATTCACACTCACATGTATACACCACAATGCATCCACACACTCTTTCATATACACACATCAGGGAACTTTACTCTGCCAGACCCAAGCATGATGAATATGAATTTAACATCTTTTTCCAGCTTACTTTTCATTCAAGCAGAGAGAAGGAAGCTTAGCTTTGGGTTCCTGGGATTCAGGTCTGGTAAAATTCCAACTTTGTTGTGTATCTGTCTGGAAGGAAGGTATTTCACATGCAGCTTCCTTCAGTCTGCTCTAAAGGGCTATTGTTTCCAAGAAAAAGAATTCCCAGCTGATGGGGAGCTGTTTACTGGATTGCTCCTCTTGGCTTGCTCAAGTTGCTTTCTTATAAAACCTAAGACCACCAGTCTGGGGACTGAACTACCCACAAAGGGCTGGGTCTCCTCCATCAATCCCTAATTAAGGAAATGCCTTACAGTGGATCTTAAGGAGGCATTTTCTCAATTGAGGATCCCTCTCTGAATACTTTAGTTGGGACAAGTTGACTTCAAATTTGCCAGTGTACTAAGACACTCTCCTTACTCTCAGAATTTGCATCCTGAACACCTCTCCTCTACTTGTTTGATTATTATTTAGCAGAGTAGAAATAGATACCAGTGTGACTTAGTTTTCAGTGTCAGTCAAAGACAATCCTAAGAAGTACCTACTGTGTGTGTGTGTGTGAGTGTGTGTGTGTATGTGTGTGTATGTGTGTGCATGTATGTATGTGTGTATGTGTGTATGTGTGTGCATGTGTGTGTGCATGTGTGTCTGTGTGTGTGCATGTGTGTCTGTGTGTGTGTGCATGTGTGTATGTGTGCATGTGTGTGTGAGTGTGTGTGTGTGCATGTGTGTCTGTGTGTGTGTGAATGTGTGTCTGTGTGTGTGCATATGTGTATGTGTGTATGTGTGTGTGCATGTGTGTATGTGTGTATGTGTGTGTGCATGTGTGTATGTGTGTGTGCGTGTTGTGTGTGTGCGTGTGTGTATGTGTGTGTATGTGTATGTGTGTATGTGTGTGTGTGTGCATGTGTGTGTGCATGTGTGTATGTGTGCGTGTGTGCATGTGTGTATGTGTGTGTGTGCATGTGTGTATGTGTGTATGTGTGTGTGCATGTGTGTGTGTGTGTGTGTGTGTGTGTGTGTGTTTACAATAGCATCTTATAGGACAAACTTTCTTAAGTCTTTGCTATTTTACCCGTCTATTAATAGACAGCTCTTTGGGGTGGGGGAGAAGAGAGCCACCATTTCATGAGCTGATGCATTTCTGACATATGCAAATAGAATTAAATTTAGGAAAACAAAATAGAAAAATGTGTTCATGTAAACAGGCCAAGTATTGTGATGGTTCCTATTGCCAACCTGAAAGGCTCTAGAATCACCTAAATGACCAACCTCTGGATATGTCTTTAAGGGATTATATTGATTAGATTAACTGAGGGGGAGAGACTCACCCTAAATGTGAGCAGTACTACTCCGTAAACTTAGGTCCAACACTGAATAAAAAGAAAATGTGTCCTAATGATTTCTTAGAACTGCTGCCTATAAAACTGTCCTAGGATGACATTGAACACTCTGCTGCTACCCTGTCACAACCAGCCTCTCAGCTTGTCACCTCCCGTGTCCAGGATGAAGGTACTTTCTGATTCACACACTGCAGCTGGTTGACACTAAGTCATTGCCTTCTGAGATACCTACCACATTCATCCAGGCCTTGGTGTATTCGTCCCCAGGCTTCAGTCCTAACATTGAGGGCAGCAAGCAAAGGGGACCACCATTTCTTCCAGTCTTTTTCAAGCAGTTGCATCAAATTATCCCAAAATGACACAGCAGATTTGAAGGTTATTAGCTTCCAAAAGAGACCTTTGTCATTTCATTTTGTTTTACTTTCTTTCCACAAGGCCGTCTTACGTCATGGAGTTTTTTTTCCCCTTACTCTGGCTAATATGAAATTCTGTGTAACCTGGAACTAGCAAGATAAACTTGCTGACTCCTAAGTGCTGAGGCTGGTCCCGAGGCTGGTCCCGAGACACTGCTTCAGTCGCTTAGTGACTATTTAGGAATTGTTAGTATGTAGGCTTGCAACCTTCTCCTTAGGTAATTGAGTTTATGAAAGAGTGAGTCTTTATCACCTTTATTAAAAATTCCTCTTTTCAAGGAAAAAAAAAAGAAAATGTGTCAAGCACTTGTCTTCGTAGCTCAGCTTTCTAACTGCAGATGAGTAGACCAGATACCTCAAACTCCTACTGTTGTGACTTCCCAGTCATGATGTACTGTACCTTTGAACTGTGAGACAAAACAAACCCTCTCCCTTAAATTGCTTTGTCAAATGTGTTACACTAGCAAAGAGAACAGTTACTAATACAAGTACCTATCAGCAATCTATTATAAGTCTAAGACAAAGTATATGGGGCCGAAGAATCCACAGTTGCCGAAGCTTACTGTCCCAATGATACCAGTACTGTGTGCCTCCTATGTATGCAAAGTAAATGATCACATTATCACATGAGAAAAGCTTAATATTTTACCCTGATGGTCACTTTCTATCTTAACAGGTTCTTCTATGGGACAGTTCCCATCACCTACAGGATAGATACATGACAACACCACAGATCCCTGTCTCTTCTCCACTATGACTCTGCCATACACTCTTTTTAAAATTATGACTTCACATTCTTTATGAAAACAGTAAACGCTCATAAAATCTGAGTTCAAATAGTGCAAAGGAAGGATAAGTAGTGTTGCATATATTTGTCTATCTTCTAGTCTTCTACTTACATGAAGAATGAAACCATTCCATATAAATAATTATTTCTAGTCTCTTCTTTTTATCTTAACATTGTATCACAACACTTCCCTATCATGGCATGAAAATGTCTTTGGAAGCATCATCCAAGCTTTGCACGGCAGTCCATTTCACAATGATCTGGAAATGCAGTTAGACGTTCAGAGATTAGATTGCCTGTTTCCCACCACGGACAGAAGCGTGTGTTGATCATGAGCTTCTGTGATGTTACCATCTGTTACTCATTTCCCGCTCCTCTTTGCTTGGTAATCCCCACTTCCCTGTCAAGTCCTGACTTGAGTGTCACTTGTGCTGAATACCAACCTGTTCTCTACTCACTCTGAGTGAGTTTTTATTGACTGGGGATCTTCTATCACAATCCTTGTATCTCTTTACAATAGGTTCATTTTGCATTAAAATGTTTTGACATCTTTTTCACCACTGTATGAGTTACAATTGTGTGAAGTCACAATCTTTTCATCCTTCTCGCCTACAAGAGTTATCACATAGCGAGTAGTCAACAAGTGTTTGCTCAATTACATAATTTCAGACATTCAGCAGGATTTTTGAGATTCAGTGATGGTTTTTCCAAAACTTAAAACCGGGATTATAAACATTAACTCCGTTTGATTTTTCTTCCATCTATCCTAGTGGCAATATTAGCAACAATGATATGAAAGACTACAGACATAAATCATTGGCTTCCAAGGGTGTGTTTGGTGGAGATATAAATCAAAATGTATTTACTTCAGATGGTATATTAACAACAGACCAAAGAAATAATTATTCCAGTACACATGTGTGAGTGTCTGCATGCATGTATGTATACCACATGTATGCCTGGTGTCCACAGAGGCCAGAAGAAGGTGTCATTTTCCCAAGAACTGGAATTACAGATAGCTTTGAGATGCCAAGTGGATATTGAGAGCTGAACGACTATTCTCTGAATAAACATAAAATGCTCTTAACTGTTAAGCCATCTCTTAGCCCTGGGAGCTAGATCTTTAACATATAGAATAAATTTCATTCTTTCTCTTTTTTCCTTGTTGAGATAGGGTCTGTCTTACTTAGAGTTTTACTGCTGTAAAGAGACACCATGACCAAAGCAACTTCCATAAAGGACAACATTTAATTGGGGCTGACTTACAGGTTTACAGGTTCAGCACATTATCATCAAGACAAGAAGCATTGAAGCATCCAGGTAGGCGTGGCACTGAAGGAGCTGAGAGTTCTACATCTTGTTCCGAAGGCAAACAGAAGAAAACTGACTTCCGGGTAGTTAGGACCAGGGTCATAAAAGTCCACCTACTCTAACAAGGCTGAATCTCCTAACAGTGCCACTTTCTAAGCCAAGCATATAAAGCCATCACAGGGACTCTCCAACTAGCTCAGGCTGGCCTTGAACGCTCCATTATTCCTCTGTCTCCTACATACAGGGAGTACAGGCCTGCAGGACCACACCCAGCTGCCTTTTGCTTTTCTGGTGACTGTATAACCAACTACCCCCACCTCAAAAGAAGTAAAAGAATCCCAAATCTGCATGATTTTGTCACCATAGTTAGATATGGCTCTGTTACTGATGTGTCACAATTTCTGGGCAAAGACTTCTCAGCTTAACAGACACCTGCTCTTCTCTTGGGCTTTCCTGAGAGTCATAACTCTGCATGGCTGTTCTCAGTTACAAAGCTCCTGCTGTCATGTTGACTTTCCATGGCCCCAAAGGACCGACTTGCTGACATTTGAGGCAAGCTCGTGCTGTGACCACCCAGAGAATAGACCACGGACTTCCTCTTCAGGATTTGCCTGGTTAATTTTGCATGATCTACAAGCAAATGCTACATGAGAAACCCCTCCCCTCCCTCTGTTACAGTATCTGGAAGGAAAAACAAACTTTTCCATATTTTCTTTTAAATAACACTACAGGTAGAATGTGGTTCAGTCAATCCATGGGGACTATAATAAATATCACACACAAAGATTCAAGTGTGCTAAAAATAAACCACAAGGTGCTTCATTTTTTCAGTTTCATGATATTATCTATGACCACTTTTGTTTTCACAGACTCTACTGAAAAGCCCCACAAAGAGGACCCACGAGGACAGTCACCTCTCTGTCCCAACACACATGCTCATAAATATAAGAAACAATGGTCATTTCCATTCCAGTCAAGTAGCCACAGACATTTCCAAACTATCAGCTTTTAAGTCAAAATAAACTTAAATTCTTCCCTTCATAATTCTATTCATGGGACTTGCCCATAAGAATAAAAGCCATTCAACCAGAAATTACAATCTCCCAGACTGTTAATGACATAGTGTTTATTTCATCATCATCTGGGATAGAGCTATTCATATGTGGAGATAGGAAAATGTCTAAATAAGGTCAGTATGTTGGCTGAATGAGAATGGCCCACATAGGCTCATATGTTTGAATGCTTATTTTCCAGTTGGTGGAACTGCTTGGAAAGGATTAGGAGGGGTGGCTTTCTTGAAGGACGTGTGCTACTGGAAATAGGCTTCGAGGTTTCAGTAGCCCATGCCATTCCCAGTTAGCTCTCTCTCTGCCTCATGGTTCTTGTCTCAAAATGCAAGCTCTCAGCTATTGCCCTAGTAACATGTCTGCCTGCTTGTTGCCAAGCTCCCCAACATAATGGCCATGTGCCTGTTACCTTCTAGAACCACGAATTCCCAAATCAAATGATGTCTTTTATAAAGCTACCTTGGCCATGGTGTTACATCACAGCAATAGAAAAGTAACTAAGACAGCCAGATATCTGCACATCTAGGATATCATAAACTAATTCCTGGAGTGACAGGGAACAAATAAAATAAAGATCACTCAAAGTATGGAAATGTTCAACAGAATTTCCACATATCTAGCAGGAAGAGCGGCTGCTGTATCTAACACTACTGACCAAGGAGATAGTAATTTTTACAGACGAATGATAAATGCTTATAGATCTGCAATTATAAATGTTCACAGCTGTGTTTATATTTTTAAGTGGTGCTGAGGATTGAACTGAGGGCCTTACACATATTAGGTACAGGCTCTACTACCAAGCTAACCCAAGCTAAGCCTTTGTGTGTGAAGGATGAAAGCCTTGTCTGTTAAAGGTGAGACCTGGGAAAGGCTGGAGATAATAGCATGTTGCCAGAGTGCCATAAAATAAGGAAAACAGGACCAAATTGTAGATGCAAACGTTTGTCAGGCTAGAGACATGGCTCAGTGGTTAAGAGCACTGACTGCTCTTCCAGAGGACCTGAGTTCAATTCCCAGCAACCACATGGTGGCTCACAACCATCTGTAATGGTCTGCCCTCTTCTGGTGTATCTGAAGACAGCTAGTGTGTACTCAAATAAATAAAAAGTTGAAGAAAAAAAATGTTTGTCATCTAGGCAGAGCACTGGAAATGTAGGGCACCTAAGAAACAGGAAGACACGTGGTGATTGCAGAGCTCAGCGACAGCATGTGATCAGTGTGTCCAGAAACACCATCCTGGAAGCTGACACACTGGATGAGATGGGAGCAGGGACAACAAAATAATCGGTTGTTGGTGTAATAAGATTCATTTTTTTCTCCTTAGAATGTCTTTCCATATTGATATTATTGCATAATAAATATTTCAAAGGCATGCTTCCAGATCTTCAAGCAATGTTGTGCCCTGAATGATGAGCAAGAATGAAGCACTGTGCATTTACTTCTGCTGAGAACCGGAAAAGGACTCCCAACAAGGACATTTCAAACGTTCAGTGGACCGGAAAGAAAATCTTTCGTTTAATCAGTGAGACCAAAATCGCTGCACCCTCTCGTTCCACAGCACAGCAGAAAGAAAAATGGCTCTCACCATCTCACAATTTTCCTTCTGTCCTCTTTTGCCATCCACCCTAGTATGCCACAGTTAGCTTACAGACAATTGCACTAGGCTGCCTCAGGGACCTAGCAATTACTTATGTCATCACCTGCTGCCACCACCAGGTGTGACAGATGTGTGCTCCTGGATAAAGAGATCCTTCACCCCAGTTCTCTCTCTCTCTCTCTCTCTCTCTCTCTCTCTCTCTCTCTCAACTTCCCTCTCTCCCTCTCTCTCCCTCTTTCTCTCCTTTGCACTTCTCCCTTCTCTGCCTTCAGGGCTCTGCTCCTATCTGTCTCTCTGTCTGACTATATGACTTGCTACCCTCCCTTCCCCTAAAACCCCCTTTATACAAGACCTGTTACATGGCATAATTATTCATGGTCACATCTTGGCATGGTCCCTCCAGGTACCTCCTCACCACATTATATTTCATAACAATAGCTAGGCCAGAGCAGGCCTTCACAGCTAGCTTCACAGTAACAGGCTCCTAGGAAAGTCCAGAGTATACCCAATGGTTCCAGGGATCTGGTGTTGATTCCTCCAATGAAGTCTTTTTTCTTCTTTAAAAATACCTTAACGGGAAAATGAAAAATTTAATTTAATTCTCTTGGGTTTTGCAGTAATACTGTGAACTCTGGGAGAACAGTCATCTAGCAGGACTATTGCTCAGTTAGAGCACTTTTAATATTAAAATTCATTATGCATATGTAGCTTACTCAGCTAATAAATATTCAGTGAGACCTGTCATAGGTACTGAGCGGTGACAGAATTGGGAGTAGGGTCCAGCCTTCCTTGATCAATAGATTCTGCCCTTTCCCCCAGGTGCACTGTGGAAACTCCAGCTGCATAGAGTTGTCCTTTAAGCTAGAAGGATAGGAAGACCTACATTCTGTAAACTTGGGGGTCAGTTTTGGTGCTGCCTTTCAACAATGCAGCCCTGCAAACCTCCCCTAAATATGTACTTCTCAGTACAATTACGCTGGCTACCCCCAACCCTCACCACATGCCCCACATCTTAATTTCCATGTATTTAACTACGACATAAAAGCTTCTCTTTTGAGGTAATGTCTGCAGTGATTGGGCTACCTACTTGTTTCTCTTTAGCCAGCAGTCTGTCTCTCTTCCCTACTGTGAAATTGACTGAAAACAGCTTGAGGCTGACAGGCAGGGCTTTGTATAGTGACCAGACACAGCATTAAAAAATGGAGAGAGAAAAGGTCTGGAATGTTTCCCTCTTTTAACACGAGGCGTCTTCAGTGCATCTATTTTGTTGTCATTATCATTTTTATTATTCACCAGGAGCTTTTGGTATCCAAGGGGATATTTCAGAGCTGGAAGATTTGTCTACCAATTGTTCTTAAATGATGCTCTCCTAGGGGAGACTTACACCTAAAATTTGAGATTTAAGTGGTGTCTTAAAGAATAGAATGAGAATTATTTTCTTTGCTCATTTTTGTCCTCTCATCCCAGAGTGTTTGGGGTGTGAGGTGAATAGAAAGAATGCTTTGCTCACAATGAAGAGAAAGTGCAACGCTGGACACGGAACCTTAAAATACCTTCAATAACAGCAGCAGACACAAACCAAATACAGCCCTATACATGCTGTTTTAAAAAAAAATCACTCATGACATTTCTTGAAGACAGTAAGGCAGACTTTACTGGGAACCATTGTGATGTGTATAGACCCCTGCAATGGGGCTTTGCAGCTAAGATGTATTCGACTCAATATAGCGAAGGGAAAAAATGGGAGCTGGTAGCTAAAACCAGGGGCTAACCATCAGTGATGAATGGAAAATTACCAAGAAAAAGCAGCAGGGGAAGGGAATTAAGCCAGCAGAAGTCTAGATAAAAGGCAGGTCAGGGGCACCAGAAATGAGCCAAGAGGTGGTAGAAGGTGGGGAGCTAAGCAGCTATTGCAGATAGACAGACATCAAGGCTGGAGCACTCTGAGGAAAATGATTTAACAGTGCTTTCTGCAATTGGACCATGCAGAAGTGAGTGTGGAAACCAAGTCAGAGACAAGTTTAGAAGACAGTTCAGAAGAGCCAGGTCAGAGTTGGATTAAGAAGATACTCACCATGAGGACACACACACTAACTACCACACGGGAGTACTCTGCACAGGTTTGCTAAGTAAATGCATGCGTGAGTGATGCTACAGACAGCATCAGCTTCTCCTTTGCAAAACAGGCAGAACCACTGTGTGAGCACACGTCTATTCTCCTGGCCCTGCCCAGTCAAGGAGAGCAGAGACTGTGTGTGTATCAAATATATCACACAATTTAACACCCGCTGAAAGAGTTGTCCTCAAGAGGAATTTGGCTAGACATTACAATCTTCTAACAGCTCTGTTCAAACACAGACACCAAGCTCCCTCTAGAATTTTAGAATCCGGAAGTGGCCAGGGTCACCACAGAGGTCTCACATGGAACATTTTATACAATCTGCCAATTCAAGCCGTTGACCTTCCCCAGAAGTTTGCTTTTCCTTTTGTGGGCCCGAGTACTAGATTAACTGCCTGTGTTCCTGTGAGCACCCTAGTCTCTATCAATGCTAAACTTCCCCCATTCCCCAGCAGCTCCATGGTTTTATGAGTGCTGTGCCCTGTGGCTACACTCTTTTACCGTGTCTTAATGGGAAAAATGTCCAACTTCCAAGAACCCTCTTAAATGCCATCTCTTTTCAGAGAGCTCTGTTCTGGGGTTCAGGCAACACTTGTAATTAAGCTTTTGTTTACTATTACTTTGTGGACTGCAGAATGCTATGACATATGCTGGGACATTAGACATCCCAGGCTCCCCTACCCTATTGAGAGGAGACACAAAGAGGGTTTCCAAATTTAGTTTGATACCCTGGGGGTGGTCAGCAGAACTGAACTCCATTGTTTACTCCCAAAAGCCTTGGATAATTCAAGGTGCGCACTGACTATATTTTAATTTCTGGAATATTCTCTTTTGTCCCTTTGCAGATCCTCCTCTTGTCCCTCTGTTTCTCCAAAGGCACACACACACAATATTCCCAAGCTCCAGCTCAGCCATCTCCAAGGCCTAGAGCATGCAGCACCTGGACGGCAGGGCTGTTGAAGTCTGTCCCTCCTACAGAGGTCCTACTGTCAAACGGCCCAGTGAAGTCCCTGGCCAAGGAATCTAGCTAAACACAAAATGAGGTTTCATAAGAAGAGGAAACCTTTTGAGTTGGAGATGTAAGTGGCTAAAGTCCTGCTGCACAGAGGAAGCATAGCCCTGTCTCAACCCCCACTTTCACTCCCGCCCCCTCAGGAGGCATTGTCTCTGTCAGACTGCCTGGCATCTCCTGCTACCTGGTCTTGGCAGCATTCAGAGCACCTCACCACCCCCACCCCCAGCTGCACCCCACATCCCTGGACCAGTGCTCTCTTTAACGACGATTTGAATTCATAATTCAAGCTCAAGAACATTTTCGATGTAAAAGGAGAAATGCTAGATTTAATGTTATTGCCTTGGGCTTTGCCCCAGAGGAGAAAAGGGGGGAGGGGAGAAGAGACTGCACTTCTTCCTCACAGACAGTGGCATCTGATACTGGTGGGAATGTGCCCAGAGCATCGCCTTTCCGCCCAATTACTCCTGGGCATGAAAATAAAATCAGTTCTTTCTTCCTCCGCAATCTGCCAGCCTTTTTACATCTCTGAAAATAAGCCCTGTGCAATCCGGCAGCTTGACAAGCTGTCCTGCTCCAGTGTGGCCATAGTGCAAGGCGAAGGGAGGGCTCTAGGGTGAGGCAGGAACACTCACCACACTTCAAAGTAGCTACCAAAGGGACTCTGGATAAGCATGAGAGAGATTCAGGGGTAGCATCCTGTGCATGGTTCTCAAGGGTGTGCCTGTTGCAATGTCTATTTTTAAGCATGAAAGTCATAAGCTATTTCTAAATGTGTAGCCCATCCTCTTAAAAATGCAGTGACAAGGATAGGACCACAGAAGGTGGAAAAAAGACCTCTAAGTCAGTGTCATTGAAATTCTTCATCAACACAAAGTCAAGGAAATCCCGCGCCCCTCCTTGTACCCAGCTTGTATCTAGTGGAACTGTTAAGAGGGCTGAGGAAGACACATATGTTACCTCTCCCTCTTCTTAGTGTAACTGTGGACCACATAACTTCCTGAAACCCTGGTCTCTAAGGACGAATGTGGACTGGAAAGGTTAGTCACATGAGTTTGTTTGATCTTCACCAAATATGTCATATTTCAAAATGAAAGAATTCCTCCTTGGCCTACTTTGTGATCATGAACCACTGCTTTGTGGTTTGGTTAGATATGCGCACTAATTGACCATACCATCTGACAACCACTACTCCCTAGGGGATGCCAGTCACACTCATTCTGCAACCCTCTTATCAGCTGGTTTGTCTAAAGTGGCATTCTGGCCACTAAGAGCAGCCTAGGAAGTGGTCTAGCCTAGAAAGAGGTAGCCTGGGGACCCTACCAATCAGGTGCCATCACAGCATACTTGAGTTGATCCAATGTTATTTCTTAGACAATATGAAATGTCAGCAAAAGAAATCTCAGCAAATCTTTCAAAGAAAAGATCCAGTAAGTGTTAAAGGGAATATAAGCATTGTGCATGGCAAACAGGTAAACAAAGCTCATGCCTATTTGCTAAGGCACCATAAAATTACTTTGAAAGCCCTCTTATATTTATTTAAGTTTACAAATCATTAAAGTAATAAGGGGAAAAATAAAACGTGAATTCATTTCTGTTTTCTTTCACATTATTTGCATTAGCTTAATCTCTGTTGAACATTTTTTAAAGGTTGTGTTAGTATGGTAACAATACCCCTAAAATTAGTCTTAATTATAATTGCAATATACAATACTTTCTTAGCATGCTGTAGATCTCTAGGACCTGCCCATTTTTGTTCCTGAAAACTTTATCTTTAAATTTCACTTGGCATTTTTTTAAAAATTCAAGATAAGAAAAGAGAATACAGTATATATTTTCTGGTCTGAATATGTGGCAATACGGAAGGTCCTTAATGCAAGACATGAACATCTAATTAACGGAAGATATACCCTCTGCCCTCAAATGGGTAAAAAGATTTGTTTAATATCCCAAGGTTTTTTTCTTTTAAAAAAATTAAAAACAGATTGGACAGTTTAATAGACAAAAGAGGACTTATAATATTTTTGTATTGCAGTCAAAATTTAATTATCTGTTCCATTTCTCTCTGGTCTCTTCAAATATTAAATTTCTCACATTTCTGATAGTCAATTTTGTTTCAAAGTAATAAGATCACATTGACAAGCAAAACTAATATATAAACCAAAAGTTCCATTTTAGCCAAAGAAATTTCAAATCTTCAATAGCTAGATCTTCTGGTGGACTAAACTAAAGGAAACCAGAGATTAAAGGAGACATAAATTATACTTGGACTTTTGGCTCCCATGTAATAGAGTCTTCTGGTTGGGCCCTTTGCTATCAAGTTAAGCTGAATTACTACAGCAAAGAATTAAGAAGTTCAAAATCCCCTAGGCTGAACATGCTAGCAATTTATTTTGCTACTAATACTAAGCGCAATGAGGGACTAGCTCTTTCTCAGAAGGTGTTTCTTGGTTCCAATGACTAAGGTGAAGGCTCCCTCCATGGGGCACTGTAGAGGCAGGGCAAGAATGCAAAGAATTCCAGCAACTCTTAACCACCTCTTAGCAAATGAGTTATTGGCCCTTCTTTTAACAGTCTTAGAGCGTGAACCAGGCTCATGGCTTCAGGGAACATAGGGGAATGCCTGGAATATTTAAGAAGCATTGCTTTCTTTTCTGCAAATAGAGTATGAAGTTCTTACCAAAATCAAACTTCACTCAGATATTTTTGAACCCCAAATTCTAGCAGATGTAGGTACCCCAGCTTCCAGGTGATAATGTTCAAGATTTTTTTTTTGAATGGGTACGCTTAAATGACTTGCATCCCTCTTTATTTTTTTATTTTTATTTTTTTTATTAACTTGAGTATTTCTTATATACATTTCGAGTGTTATTCCCATTCCCGGTTTCCGGGCAAAATCCCCCTCCCCCCTACCCCCTCCCCTTCCGTATGGGTATTCCCCTCCCAACCCTCCCCCCATTGCCGCCCTCCCCCCAACAGTCTAGTTCACTGGGGGTTCAGTCTTAGCAGGACCCAGGGCTTCCCCTTCCACTGGTGCTCTTATTAGGATATTCATTGCTACCTATGAGGTCAGAGTCCAGGGTCAGTCCATGTATAGTCTTTAGGTAGTGGCTTAGTCCCTGGAAGCTCTGGTTGCTTGGCACTGTTGTTCATAAGGGGTCCCGAGCTCCTTCAAGCTCTTCGAGTTCTTTCTCTGAACTCGTTCTCAGTTCAGTGGTTTGCTGCTGGCATTCCCTCTGTATTTGCTGTATTCTGGCTGTGTCTCTCAGGAGCGACCTACATCCGGCTCCTGTCGGTCTGCACTTCTTTGATTCATCCATCTTGTCTAATTGGGTGGCTGTATATGTATGGGCCACATGTGGGGCAGGCTCTGAATGGGTGTTACTTCAGTCTCTGTTTTAATCTTTGCCTCTCTCTTCCCTGCCCAGGGTATTCTTGTTCCCCTTTTAAAGAAGGCGTGAAACATTCACATTTTGATCATCCGTCTTGAGTTTCATTTGTTCTAGGCATCTAGGGTAATTCAAGCATTTGGGCTAATAGCCACTTATCAATGAATGCATACCATGTATGTCTTTCTGTGATTGGGTTAGCTCACTCAGAATGATATTTTCCAGTTCCAAACATTTGCCTACAAATTTCATAAAGCCGTTGTTTTTTGATAGCTGAGTAATATTCCATTGTGTAGATGTACCACATTTTCTGTATCCATTCCTCTGTTGAAGGGCATCTGGGTTCTCTCTAGCTTCTGGCTATTATAAATAAGGCTGCCATGAACATAGTGGAGCACGTGTCTTTTTTATATGTTGGGGCATCTTTTGGGTATATGCCCAAAAGAGGTATAGCTGGATCCTCAGGCAGTTCAATGTCCAATTTTCTGAGGAACCTCCAGACTGATTTCCAGAATGGTTTTACCAGTCTGCAATCCCACCAACAATGGAGGAGTGTTCCTCTTTCTCCACATCCTTGCCAGCATCTGCTGTCACCTGAGTTTTTGATCTTAGCCATTCTCACTGGTGTGAGGTGAAATCTCAGGGTTGTTTTGATTTGCATTTCCCTTATGACTAAAGATGTTGAACATTTCTTTAGGTGTTTCTCAGCCATTCGGCATTCCTCAGCTGTGAATTCTTTGTTTAGCTCTGAACCCCATTTTTAATAGGGTTATTTGTCTCCCTGCGGTCTAACTTCTTGAGTTCTTTGTATATTTTGGATATAAGGCCTCTATCTGTTGTAGGATTGGTAAAGATATTTTCCCAATCTGTTGGTTGCCGTTTTGTCCTAACCAAAGTGTCCTTTGCCTTACAGAAGCTTTGCAGTTTTATGAGATCCCATTTGTCGATTCTTGATCTTAGAGCATAAGCCATTGGTGTTTTGTTCAGGAAATTTTTTCCAGTGCCCATGTGTTCCAGAGGCTTCCCTAGTTTTTCTTCTATTAGTTTGAGTGTGTCTGGTTTGATGTGGAGGTCCTTGATCCACTTGGACTTACGCTTTGTACAGGATGATAAGCATGGATCGATCTGCATTCTTCTACGTGTTGACCTCCAGTAGAAACAGCACCATTTGCTGAAAATGCTATCTTTTTTCCATTGGATGGTTTTGGCTCCTTTGTCAAAAATCAAGTGACCATAGGTGTGTGGGTTCATTTCTGGGTCTTCAATTCTATTCCATTGGTCTATCTGTCTGTCTCTGTACCAATACCATGCAGTTTTTATCACTAGTGCTCTGTAATACTGCTTGAGTTCAGGGATAGTGATTCCCCCTGAAGTCCTTTTATTGTTGAGGATAGTTTTAGCTATCCTGGGTTTTTTGTTATTCCAGATGAATTTGAAAATTGTTCTGTCTAACTCTTTGAAGAATTGGATTGGTATTTTGATGGGGATTGCATTGAATCTGTAGATTGCTTTTGGTAAAATGGCCATTTTTACTATATTGGTCCTGCCAATCCATGAGCATGGGAGATCTTTCCATCTTCTAAGGTCTTCTTCAATTTCTTTCTTCAGTGTCTTGAAGTTCTTATTGTACAGATCTTTTACTTGCTTGGTTAAAGTCACACCGAGGTACTTTATATTATTTGGGTCTATTATGAAGAGTGTCGTTTCCCTAATTTCTTTCTCGGCTTGTTTCTCTTCTGTGTAGAGGAAGGCTACTGATTTATTTGAGTTAATTTTATACCCAGCCACTTTGCTGAGGTTGTTTATCAGCTTTAGTAGTTCTCTGGTGGAACTTTTGGGATCACTTAAATATACTATCATATCATCTGCAAATAGTGATATTTTGACTTCTTCTTTTCCGATCTGTATCCCCTTGACCTCCTTTTGTTGTCTGATTGCTCTGGCTAGAACTTCAAGAACTATATTGAATAAGTAGGGAGAGAGTGGGCAGCCTTGTCTAGTCCCTGATTTTAGTGGGATTGCTTCAAGTTTCTCTCCATTTAGTTTAATGTTAGCAACTGGTTTGCTGTATATGGCTTTTACTATGTTTAGGTATGGGCCTTGAATTCCTATTCTTTCCAGGACTTTTATCATGAAGGGGTGTTGAATTTTGTCAAATGCTTTCTCAGCATCTAATGAAATGATCATGTGGTTTTGTTCTTTCAGTTTGTTTATATAATGGATCACGTTAATGGTTTTCTGTATGTTAAACCATCCCTGCATGCCTGGGATGAAGCCTAATTGATCATGGTGGATGATTGTTTTGATGTGCTCTTGGATTCGGTTTGCCAGAATTTTATTGAGTATTTTTGCGTCGATATTCATAAGGGAAATTGGTCTGAAGTTCTCTTTCTTTGTTGTGTCTTTGTGTGGTTTAGGTATAAGAGTAATTGTGGCTTCGTAGAAGGAATTCGGTAGTGCTCCATCTGTTTCAATTTTGTGGAATAGTTTGGATAATATTGGTATGAGGTCTTCTATGAAGGTTTGATAGAATTCTGCACTAAACCCGTCTGGACCTGGGCTCTTTTTGGTTGGGAGACCTTTAATGACTGCTTCTATTTCCTTAGGAGTTATGGGGTTGTTTAACTGGTTTATCTGTTCCTGATTTAACTTCGATACCTGGTATCTGTCTAGGAAATTGTCCATTTCCTGAAGATTTTCAAGTTTTGTTGAATATAGGCTTTTATAGTAAGATCTGATGATTTTTTGAATTTCCTCTGAATCTGTAGTTATGTCTCCCTTTTCATTTCTGATTTTGTTAATTTGGACACACTCTCTGTATCCTCTCCTTAGTCTGGCTAAGGGTTTATCTATCTTGTTGATTTTCTCAAAGAACCAACTTTTGGTTCTGTTGATTCTTTCTGTGGTCCTTTTTGTTTCTACTTGGTTGATTTCAGCTCTGAGTTTGATTATTTCCTGCCTTCTACTCCTCCTGGGTGTATTTGCTTCTTTTTGTTCTAGAGCTTTTAGGTGTGCTGTCAAGCTGCTGACATATGCTCTTTCCTGTTTCTTTCTGCAGGCAATCAGCGCTATGAATTTTCCTCTTAGCACAGCTTTCATTGTGTCCCATAAGTTTGGGTATGTTGTACCTTCATTTTCATTAAATTCTAAAAAGTCTTTAATTTCTTTCTTTATTTCTTCCTTGACCAGGTTATCATTGAGTAGAGCATTGTTCAATTTCCACGTATATGTGGGCGTTCTTCTCTTATTGTTATTGAAGACCAGTTTTAGGCCGTGGTGGTCTGATAGCACGCATGGGATTATTTCTATCTTTCTGTACCTGTTGAGGCCCGTTTTTTGACCAATTCTATGGTCAATTTTGGCGAAAGTACCATGAGGAGCTGAGAAGAAGGTATATCCTTTTGCTTTAGGATAGAATGTTCTATAAATATCTGTTAAGTCCATTTGGCTCATGACTTCTCTTAGTCTGTCTACGTCTCTGTTTAATTTCTGTTTCCATGATCTGTCCATTGATGAGAGTGGGGTGTTGAAATCTCCCACTATTATTGTATGAGGTGCAATGTGTGTTTTGAGCTTTAGTAAGGTTTCTTTTACGTATGTAGGTGCCCTTGTATTTGGGGCATAGATATTTAGGATTGAGAGTTCATCTTGGTGGATTTTTCCTTTGATGAATATGAAGTGTCCTTCCTTATCTTTTTTGATGACTTTTAGTTGGAAATTGATTTTATTTGATATTAGAATGGCTACTCCAGCTTGCTTCTTCTGACCATTTGCTTGGAAAGTTGTTTTCCAGCCTTTCACTCTGAGGTAGTGTCTGTCTTTGTCTCTGAGGTGTGTTTCCTGTAGGCAGCAGAATGCAGGGTCCTCATTGCGTATCCAGTTTGTTAATCTATGTCTTTTTATTGGGGAGTTGAGGCCATTGATATTGAGAGATATTAAGGAATAGTGATTATTGTTTCCCTTTATATTCATATTTGGATGTGAGGTTATGTTTATGTGCTTTCATTCTCTTTGTTTTGTTGCCAAGACGATTAGTTTCTTGCTTCTTCTAGGGTATAGCTTGCCTCCTTATGTTGGGCTTTACCATTTATTATCCTTTGTAGTGCTGGATTTGTAGAAAGATATTGTGTAAATTTGGTTTTGTCATGGAATATCTTGGTTTCTCCATCAATGTTAATTGAGAGTTTTGCTGGATACAGTAACCTGGGCTGGCATTTGTGTTCTCTTAGTGTCTGTATGACATCAGTCCAGGATCTTCTGGCCTTCATAGTTTCTGGCGAGAAGTCTGGTGTGATTCTGATAGGTCTCCCTTTATATGTTACTTGACCTTTTTCCCTTACTGCTTTTAATATTCTTTCTTTATTTTGTGCGTTTGGTGTTTTGACAATTATGTGACGGGAGGTGTTTCTTTTCTGGTCCAATCTATTTGGAGTTCTGTAGGCTTCTTGTATGTCTATGGGTATCTCTTTTTAGGTTAGGGAAGTTTTCTTCTATGATTTTGTTGAAGATATTTACTGGTCCTTTGAGCTGGGAGTCTTCACTCTCTTCTATACCTATTATCCTTAGGTTTGATCTTCTCATTGAGTCCTGGATTTCCTGTATGTTTTGGACCAGTAGCTTTTTCCGCTTTACATTATCTTTGACAGTTGAGTCAATGATTTCTATGGAATCTTCTGCTCCTGAGATTCTCTCTTCCATCTCTTGAATTCTGTTGGTGAGGCTTGTATCTACAGCTCCTTGTCTCTTCTTTTGGTTTTCTATATCCAGGGTTGTTTCCATGTGTTCTTTCTTGATTGCTTCTATTTCCATTTTTAATTCCTTCAACTGTTTGATTGTGTTTTCCTGGAATTCTTTCAGGGATTTTTGTGACTCCTCTCTATGGGCTTCTACTTGTTTATTTATGATTTCCTGGAATTCTTTCAGGGATTTTTGTGTCTCCTCTCTATGGGCTTCTACTTGTTTAATTATGTTTTCCTGGAATTCTTTCAGGCATTTTTGTGATTCCTCTCTGTAGGCTTCTACTTGTTCTCTAAGGGAGTTCTTCACGTCTTTCTTGAAGTCCTCCAGCATCATGATCAAATATGATTTTGAAACTAGATCTTGCTTTTCTGGTGTGTTTGGATATTCCATGTTTGTTTTGGTGGGAGAATTGGGCTCCGATGGTGCCATGTAGTCTTGGTTTCTGTTGCTTGGGTTCCTGCGCTTGCCTCTCGCCATCAGATTATCTCTAGTGTTACTTTGTTCTGCTATTTCTGACAGTGGCTAGACTGCCCTATAAGCCTGTGTGTCAGGAGTGCTGTAGACCTGTTTTCCTGTTTTCTTTCAGCCTGTTATGGCGACAGAGTGTTCTGCTTTCGGGCGTGTAGTTTTCCCTCTCTCCAGGTCTTCAGCTGTTCCTGTGGTCCTGTGTCTTGAGTTCACCAGACAGGTCACTTGCAGCAGAAAAGTTGGTCTTACCTGTGGTCCCGAGGCTCAAGTTTGCTCGCGGGGTGCTGCCCAAGAGCTCTCCGCAGCAGCAGCAACCAGGAAGATCTGTGCCGCCGTTTCCGGGAGCTTCAGTGCACCAGGGTTCCAGATGGTGTTTGGTGTTTTCCTTTGGAGTCCGAGATGTGTATGCAGAGTGCAGTCTCTTCTGGTTTCCCAGGCGTGTCTGCCTCTCTGAGGGTTTAGCTCTCCCTCCCACGGGATTTGGGTGCACAGAACTGTTTATCCGGTCTGTTTCCTTCAGGTTCCGGCGGTGTCTCAGAGGCAGCGATCCTGCCGCTCCTGGGCCCTCCCCCACGGTAACCTAGAGGCCTTATACAGTTTCCTCTTGGGCCAGGGATGTGGGCAGCTGTGGGCAGTGTTGGTGGTCTCTTCCGCTCTGCAGCCTCAGGAGTGCCCACCTGACCAGGCGGTCGGGTCTCTCTCCCACGGTGTCTGGGAGCAGAGAGCTGCCTGCATCCCTCTTTATAAGAAGAATGTACACTGTCTTGAACTGAATGCTGCCAATAAGTCAAGAGCTAGTTTTTGATGACGGCTCAAGTTTAATATGGCAGTAATAACAGCACTGTTGCCAGACATAGTCCCACATGTAGAGAATATCCTGCACCATACATAGGACAGAGTATGTGCATTTTCCCCTTTTTATATGTACAGCAAAAGACTTTCTAAGATACCACATTGCCCTACTCCAAACTATAGTCTTAAAAATCACTCATGACCTTAAGAAACTAGAATACAGTTCATCTGTGGAACATTTGGCTTTTGTTATTTTGTTTTTCTTCTTCCTTAACTAAGTGAGTGGAAGTTCAGAAAGGAGTGATCCTCATTGTGGAAGTGTACTGTGTCAAACCTCCATAGAAAAGGAACACGGGGACCTGTTGCCTAGTAGTGTTTCACATAGTTCATCTTGGGAAAGTCCTCAGCCTTGGCTTCCATGCTGGAAATGGGCACTCAGAAGAGCGCTGCAGGAAATGGGTGTGTCATCTCAACAGCACCTACAAGGGCCATTTTGGCAATGTTTCACCCACCCTTCTCACCTCTACCTACTCTCCTCCTCTTCTGACACTTCCAATTATATGGATAAAGTTCTAAACTAAAAATCCAAGTCTTTCAGTTCAATTTGTTCTCACAATGTTCTCATTCTATCCACCCCGTACATATTTTTGGACATTGGTATCTGCTGTGGGAAGTAGAGAACTTCCTTTGTGTGGGGATACTTGAGAAGAGGCAAGATGACCATCTGTCACAGTGACCACCTGCCAGACTACTGTGTTCTAAAACAATTATTTCACCCCAAATGGAGGGGTTTTTGAATTACTAGACATATTGGAACTATGACTTAAATATCTGATTCTAATAGGAAAGCAAAGAAATGTTTCTTGCTTGTAGAACGAGTGTTGTAAATCTGTCACTAAATAATTACAAATAAATTAGACGTGGACATACTGGGGAAATGTTGCACTGGATAAAGAAACTATATGCACCTCTGGAGAGAGATGGTTCAGTGATTTAAGAGTACATACTGTAGAGGACCTGCGTTCATTTCCCAGAATACTCATTAAGAAGCCCATAAACACCTATAACTCTAGGGGATCCAATGCCCTCTTCTGAAATCCACAGGCACCTTCATTCTCATATACATACACAAATAGACAAACGTGTGTGTGTGTGTGTGTGTGTGTGTGTGTGTGTGTGTAAAATGAAAATTAAATCTTTAAAACTAAAGAATTTAAGGAAGTTGAGCCATTAATCATCAGTATCTTGCAGACACAAACTTAGTGATATAGAAAGGACATAGTGAGCAGCTAGATTTATGCAATACTTGATTTATAGAGCAAGCAGAGTAATTTAGAGCTTGATTTATAAAGTGTCATTGGCAAAAATCCACATGTGCCCATAATATCAGGACTTGAAGACCTTATCTCAAAAATAAATTAATAAATTAATTATAATAAGTAAAGAACAAGTAAGTCGAGAGTTGCCTTTTACATGCTTATTTTAGGTTAGGAATTTTCAGGACAATAACATCAGTCTCAATCTAATCTGCAGAGATAAGTTAGAAGTGCCATAAATTCTAGGACACTCAATTTACAGACGATTCAATGAGAAGAATTTTATTAGCTGCAATAAGAATAGATAAATTGTCCTAAGATTGAAATCTAAATGAACTCTCAAGCAAAGTATACTGGAGAAACTAATGACTAAACTTAGTCGGTATGTTCTTGCCTGGGAAATCTACATTTATTTGTCTTGATGCACGTTATAGTCAGCAAGAAGAACTCAATTAAGAAAATGCCTCCATCAGATTTGGTTGAGGGCAAGCTTATAAGACATTTTCTTTATTAGACTTTGATAGGGGAGGGCCCAGCCCATTGTGAGCATTGCCACCTCTAGGTGGTCCTGGGTTCTATAAGAAGCCGTCTGAGTAAGCCATTGATTGCAGCAAGCCAGTGAGCAGCACCCCCTTCATGGCCTCTGTGTTAGTTCCTGCCCTGACTGCCTTTGATAATGAACTGTTAAATGAAAGTGTGAGGAAAGTAAACCCTTTTCTCCTCAAGTTCCTTTTGAGTGGTGTGTCATCACAGCAAAAGTAACTCTAAATGAAGACATAGTCTTTTATATCAAAACTCAGTAAAGCAGAGCTAGGAGGCCAGTAAGGGAGTGCTCTCATCTACTATAACTGAATTACACATCAGCTGGCTAAATACTACTTGTAGAAAGGCCATTCACTCCTGCCTCTTCCACTACTGAACTGATTCCATCCACTTAATGATTGGAGCCTAAGCAATTCTTTCAAAGGACTAATGTAAATTTCATTGCTGTTGCTTTAAAAACTTATTCTCCTGGATATTTTAGTCTTTGCTGGCATACACACCCCAGATTAGTCTTCTATTGTTCTTGAGGAAACTTGGGCATTGGAGGGCTAGTCAGTGTCTCCCTCACTCACTGTTGACTGACAATTATCATTCCGTTGTCAACCAGGCAAACAATCATTAGAGAACCATCTGTATTTATCCTTAACAGATGAAAACAAAAGCATATTTTGTGCAAACAAAATTTCTAAGACACTGGTTTCCAACTTATCCACTCAGGGATAAAACGCTGGAAGAGACTCCCGAAAAATCTAAGGGAGGGCAGTGTTTCACCTAAGTTACTTTAAGTTTTTTCTACATTTGTGTGTTTTGTTTTGCGTGTATGTGTGCGATAGAAAAGAACATGTCACAATGTGAGTGTAGAGACCGATGGAGGCAGGTTTTGCATGGTGGATGGAGAACTAGAATTTCAGTCTTCAAGATTGACAAGAGCCTTTACACACTGAGTCATTCCACCAGACCACACAGTTTTCTCTTGCTTATGAGCAAACCTGTGTGTCCCTTTCTTCTCACTGAAGGTGAATATATGAGTTCTGTCAAACACCTTGCTCAAAGCTTCAGAGGAGTGTGCTGGTTTTCTCTCCAGTGGAGTGCTCAGTGAGCTAGGGAACTGGTATTAATAGGCACACTGGACCCCCTAATTTGTACTCTGAATGTGGGAAAATACATCCGACTACCTATCTGTAGCTACTAGATCCTATACGGACAACCACTTCCTTCTGCCAAAGATGTTAAGAATTGTGAGCAGAATTCTGCTGTGGAATATCTTCAAGTCAGCCAACTCTGCCACCTCAGGTTCCAGCAATGTCCCTATCGCCATAAGCACTCACCTTTGGCAGAAAGTCAGAAGGGGAGAGAGAATAAAGGATATTTCTTAGCATTTAATATTAGAGAAGGAACAAAATGCCCTCTGAATTAAGAATCTTGAACGTATTCCTCTCATCATAAATAAAAGCAGGTCATAAATTTCAAACATTGTTTTCAAAGACATTCTTTAACTTTAGGAAAGTCCTATGAAGTTTTATTTGGCAGTAAATTAGCCTCATAACTATTAATGTTCCTTGCATAAAGTTCCATCCAAAATGTGTTTGTATGCTGGGTTTATAAACATGCCCATTAAAATAATAATGAACACAAATGTTCAAAGGGTTTGAGAGACACTCAGGGGGAATAGCTTTAGCATTCAAACGCTAACTAATTTCTGAAGCCTTATACTAATACTGAAGCTTCAGATACTGAACTGATTTCTCTCCTTGCTAACTTTCCAGTATGAATCCTGATAAGGACTTTATAGTTTCCAGTACTGCTTGGTGTTTATTCCCCTTAAAACCATATGGACAACTCTGTTGGCTAATCAAACCAAGAAACAGTTTGGAAAGTATCTCAGTTGCTTCTATAGAATAGAGTACCCTGAAGGTATAAAACTGTATAAACAAAGAAAGAGGGCTAGGGAAACACGTCTAAAGTATTATCTCTGTTAAACCATATCTACTGTGGCTAGAACTTTTTCGAAAATAAGTCATAAAAGAAAAATAACTCAGCTTCAAACTAATGCCAATGGTCTTATCCCTGAGTAAGTTAGGGAGAAAAATAACAGAAGCACTACCTTAAGAGCAAAACAAAACTTAAAAGAAGCTCCGCGGGAACTAGTCAGTGTTTAAGGTGGCCAAGCTGTCATTTACTATAAACCAGTGTGATATCTATACAAGCACCATAGGCTGCCTGGCATCTCAAACTTCTAAGAAATGCAATACCATATCCTTACTTACTTGGTAGCTTGCTTCTCTGCATGCTCTCTGCTGTCTCCTCTACAAGGATAGTAATCACATTGGATCAGAGTCTCATTTTCAGGACCTGATCCTGGTCAGCATCACGTAACTCTGGTCACCTCCCCAAAGCTCAGTCTGTACTTCTAATGTAGGAGGTTAAAGATTCAACCTAGGAATGTGACCAGGGTGCAAACATTGCTGTATTTTATGTGAAAAGACTAGAGCATGATGGATTATACAGAACTTCTTCAGTAAAATAGCAGAGATGCATAAGTTTGATTCCTGAAACTAAAAGAGAAGTGACCTTTGATAGAAGTGCTTTTTGTAATGGTACTTGTATGTCTCTGTTAAAAAGAATTAAATGGTTTAATTTTGGATTGTAGTTGCCCACTAAGAAACTCTATGTGGCATAAGAATAGCACCTGCCCCAATGTTATGGCTTCCTGACACCCAGCTCCATGGAACTGCCTTGACCATGCCTTTTTTTTTTAGAACTTTACATTATATTTTAAACAAACAGCTTATTACAATATATTCTCCCATCCAAGTACTAACCAGGCCCAACCCTGCTTAGCTTCCGAGATCAGACGAGATCGGGCGCGTTCAGGGTGGTATGGCCATAGACTACAATATATTCTAATGAAACAACCTTATATTCCTATCAATATACAATAATTCATATAAAACAACTTTAAATTTCTATCAATATAGAATGAAACAAAATGACCTTAGTTTCTTATCAGTATACAAAAAAACAAAAAAAAAAAGAAAGAAAGTCCAAGATAACCTTAAGTTTCTAATTTTTTTTTTTGTCCAAGAATCCGAGTCTTTTTTGTGGGAGATTTGAGATTGTAAATGTTGACAGTTATACATGAATAATGGTTTTTTTTTAATAACTTGAGTGTTTCTTATTTACATTTTGAGTGTTATTCCCCTTTCCCGGTTTCCAGGCAAACATCCCCCTAATCCCTCCCCCTCCCCTTCTTTATGGGTGTTCCCCTCCCCATCCTCCCCCCATTGCTGCCCTCCCCCCAACAATCACTTTCACTGGGGGTTCAGTCTTAGCAGGACCAAGGGCTTCCCTTTCCACTAGTGATCTTACTAGAATATTCATTGCTACATATGAGGTCAGAGTCCAGGGTCAGTCCATGTATAGTCTTTAGGTAGTGGCTTAGTCCCTGGAAGCTCTGGTTGTTTGGCATTGTTGTTCATAAGGGGTCCCGAGCTCCTTCAAGCTCTTCGAGTTCTTTCTCTGAACTCATTCTCAGTTCAGTGGTTTGCTGCTGGCATTCCCTCTGTATTAGCTGTATTCTGGCTGTGTCTCTCAGGAGCGATCTACATCCCGCTCCTGTCGGCCTGCACTTCTTTGCTTCATCCATCTTGTCTAATTGGGTGGCTGTATATGTATGGGCCACATGTGGGGCAGGCTCTGAATGGGTGTTCCTTCAGTCTCTGTTTTAATCTTTGCCTCTCTCTTCCCTGCCAAGGGTATTCTTGTTCCCCTTTTAAAGAAGGAGTGAAGCATTCACATTTTGATCATCCGTCTTGAGTTTCATTTGTTCTAGGCATCTAGGGTAATTCAAGCATTTGGGCTAATAGCCACTTATCAATGAGTGCATACCATGTGTGTTTTTCTGTGATTGGGTTACCTCACTCAGGATGATATTTTCCAGTTCCAACCATTTGCCTACGAATTTCATAAAGGCATTGTTTTTGATAGCTGAGTAATATTCCATTGTGTAGATGTACCATATTTTCTGTATCCATTCCTCTGTTGAAGGGCATCTGGGTTCTTTCCAGCTTCTGGCTATTATAAATAAGGCTGCGATGAACATAGTGGAGCACGTGTCTTTTTTATATGTTGAGGCATCTTTTGGGTATATGCCCAAGAGAAGTATAGCTGGATCCTCAGGCAGTTCAATGTCCAATTTTCTGAGGAACCTCCAGACTGATTTCCAGAATGGTTGTACCAGTCTGCAATCTCACCAACAATGGAGGAATGTTCCTCTTTCTCATCCTCCTCGCCAGCATCTGCTGTCACCTGAGTTTTTGATCTTAGCCATTCTCACTGGTGTGAGGTGAAATCTCAGGGTTGTTTTGATTTGCATTTCCCTTATGACTAAAGATGTTGACATGCCTTTCTTGAACACTGGCCTGCTCTCCAAAAATATGAGCCAGGTGCCTGTGGGCACGAGTGTGTCTAATGAACCACTCTGAGCACCAAATGACCTGGAAATGTCTAATCCAGCTTTTGTCAGAACAAATTACTGGAGTAATGCCCATGTCCCTTTAGGGACTAATTTATGACTCCGTGCCACATCCTGTGTAAAGCAGAGCGCCAAAGCTGGCCCCATGTTAGCCCTGCACATCTCAGGATGCTGTCTGAAGGGATATCAGGCCAACAGTGGGAATAACCAAAGTGTGTGAAGTAAAACAGCACAGGTCCTGGAGATGCTTCCTCGTTGTGTTCTGCTGTGCTGTTTTAAGCCCATACATCATGCCAGTGAGGCACTTCTAATGTTTTGAGCCAAATAATTGTCATTTCATAAAGAATTATCTAGGAGGGCTTGAAAATCAAGTTTGAGCTGATGACAAATTGTTGTCTCCTGGGATAAGCTTGGGGTTCTAAGCTCCCTCTCACCCTGAAAAGCCTAGAATGCTGGCACTGAGACTCCTGGATTGGCCCATCTTCTGCCAATTGCTTCTTTGGTTTTCCCTGCTCTTTTGAACATTAGATGGAAGGCATCTAGCAGAGCTTCTCAGGGGACAGCTATACCAGGCTCCTGTCAGCAGGTGTTCTTGGCATCAGCAATAGTGTCTGGGTTTGGTGTCTGCAGATGGGATGGATGGGATGGGTACCTAGGTGGGGCAGGTTCTGGATGGCTCTCTGCCCAATTTTTAAATCTTTCCCTTTTGTAAACATCAAATGTTTTGTAGCACCAAGTTTTTAGAAGTTGGTGAAGTTTACAGGATGAAGTACAACACCCTCAGATTCAAGTGCTCTGTCACCATGAAAATCCCTCCCTTTTTGTTTCTGTGTTTTCCCCAACATAACTAATATTCACTTTTTCTCCACCTTTCTCTAGGTGTTCATTCAATTGTATTTACTCTATATACATGGATCTTTAGATGCCCGGAAAATATATGACAGTAATTACAAATATTATCACTATCAATGAATGTTAAGTTTCTTCTTTTTACTCAAAACTACAGTATTGTACGGTTTTGTGTCTATACCACATCTATATGCATATACATTTATACTATATCTATATGCATATATACATTGATTCATTCTCTCTCAAGATCCCAGGAGCTGAGGACAGACCGAAATGGGTCTCTCTTATTATTTCAAGCCAAAGCTTTGTTTCTCTTATGTTCAACCTGTATTAATCTTTAAACTCACTCCATGGTGGACATTTTAATTATTTTGTATGAGAGATTTGTATAAATGTAATTAATTGCACTATTCAACCTTTACAATTATTAACCTCATTCAAATCACAGCCCTCTTGTTCAAGGTTTTGGTTTCAGTTCAAGTTTTCATTTCACACATGATTTCTCTGGGGCATCACGTTTGCTATGACTATTTTGAAACCTTTGTTACAACTGAAATCACATACCCAGTACTGAGACAAACTGGAAATGAAGGGCAACATTATGTGCTTTTTCTGGGTGTTCTTAAAAATAAAATATACAAAAATGTGTGTGTTTTCAGTGCCTAAGACTTTTGCCCTTTCTTTAGGACATTTATTAATATTAGTCTACACTGCAAATTCCTCCTTTAGACTCCGACCTCCTGGACACTTTGATGCACCCGAATGGCACTGCCAGACTATCACCATGAGATGCTCTCTCCTCAACATGGCTGAGACTCAAGATGAATTTTTTATGTGTAATTTGTGCAGATTTCAAAAGAAACCGAGAGAATTAAAAAGTATTCTTTTCATTTGAACAAAGTGGCTTACAGTGTAATTTTAGCACTTGAGAGGTTAAGAGAGATAATGCTGTTTATTTGAGGTTAGCTTGGGTTACACTGTGAGAACTTGTTTTAAAAAAAGATAGCTATTTTTCACAGAAGCCGAAATACAACATGAATTTTGTTTTGGCTTCAATGGCACTTACTCCAAGTTGATCCAAAGATGTAGTGGGTGTCAGATTGAATATCTACTTCATTATCAAACCCCAAGGAGCTGATATTGTAAGAAAGTGTATTCTCTGCTTTATTTCTTATCTTCCCTGAGTTCTGTTTGTTTGGTTCGTTTTTGTTTTGTTTTTTTTATTTTTTTATTTTTTGGTTCTTTTTTTTTTCGGAGCTGGGGACCAAACCCAGGGCCTTGTGCTTCCTAGGCAAGCACTCTACCACTGAGCTAAATCCCCAACCCTAGTTTCTATTGTTTTGTTTAGTTTGAGACAGAATTGAGATTGACCTAGAATTCACCATGTAATCTAAGACGGCCTTGGACTCCTGATCCTCCTACCCCCACATCCAGTACTGGTATGACAAGTAATAAGTCTTCTTTGGCACTAAAACACTAAAAGTAACTGTTAAAAGTTATATGTATATACCATATATATATATATGGTATGTGTGTGTATGTATGTATGTGTGTATGTGTGTTACTATGTTTTCAAGAAAAATCAGGAAGACATTTTTTTATTTTTAAATCTAAGATCTCCAAATGTAATAGAATTCTTCTAGCTGGAGCCAAACTCCACGCAGTAGCAGTCCTCTATTCCTATGACAAACTAACAGAAAGAACTCTCTTCATTATGACCTATAGTACATGCCAGTCCTGTGGTCCTAGCAAAGGAGTTGAGGAAGGAGGAAGAGGACAGGCCGTTGTGCCTTGAGCCTGGAGCTCCTATGGGATTTATTGCCTTTTCCAGAAAGGTTTCATCTTATGATCCATTTTCTTTCTCTGCTAACTACCTTCTTGGCCGCAACTGAGCCCACCTCATTCCCATGCTTCCTCACCATGTCTAGTGGAAAAAAAATCATCCATGCTTAACACTTTTCACTTGCCCAGGAACACGTCACAAAATGTGAGGTAGAGCTAACTGGCCCCAGGAACACATTTCAGTAGGTAAGAATCAAAATGCTTCCCATCCTGTGGGAAGACTGAAGAGAGGCAAGTTCATTCCTGCAGATTGCAACATGGCTGAGGTCCAAGAAAAGGTGTCCATTAAGATAAACAAAAAAAAATTGGAGACATCATCTGTTTACTTTGCAAAGCAAGCAAAAGCAGACCTCTGGAGAGATGTGAGATGGAGTGGAAACAGCTGAACTGAAATCCAGAAGGCTGTGTGATGGCCGTACTCCACACAGTGGTCTTTAAGGAGAGCAGTGAAGTATCTCGACACCTGTCTTCTCAGCAGCCCACTCCAGCACTCCCACACTCAAAAGACCCCAGCTTTTCTTTGGCCCCTTTGACCTTTTCGGCTAATGCAGACACACTTTGAGCACTCTGTTCATAATAGGGATTCAATATTCTAAATTAAACATTCAAGGGCACCCTAATTAGGGAGGCACTGGAGCTGTGGCTATTTCTGACATAGCTCCAACACCCTTGACAAGGCCTTCCATCTGCCCCTAGCCGTCAGTGTGCTAAGCAGCCTTTGCCAACTGAATCAGCAGCAGCAGCAAAATGCCTGTCAAAACTCCAGTGACCCTCACAGCATGAGCAGTTACTATGTTTTAGTCCATGTACAGGATGTTTGGGGGTTCAGCCCTCCATGTCTTTGTAAACTAAAATGGGTCCACTTTCTAATATGATTTCTTATAAATTTTAGTGATGAGTCAAAATGAAAGCTGGACATAGAAGAAGTTTCATATCTGGGAACCAACAGCACCAAGCGTCTAGACCCTCACCTCAGAGGGAAAGACAGGGGCTCATTTTAATACTTTCCTTACCTTATAATCTAGTACCACAAAAGTGAAAATCACCTCCTCCCAAATAGGAAGAAATCTGTGTCCCATTAACTCCATGTGTCTCTGTTTGAGTTCATCTACCCAGGGTGGGTGAGGCAGCACAATCCTGGAACCCAGCACTCTTAGGAGACACAGACAGAAGGGTCACTCCTTCAGAACCAGTCTGGGTTATATAATAAAACCCTGTCTCAAACAGAAATAAAATAAAAATAAAACAGCTGCTCTCTGAGGATTAAGTTACCAAATTTTAAAGCTGCTATTTATTTGTAGAACAACATCATGCTTTGACCTAAATGAGAGTTCAGAAATTTTAGATACATCATAAAAAATGATACTGAGTCATGATGGTAGGTTCATCTCATGAACTGTTGATTGGAGTGGTTGGTACCGAAGGACGAATATGATTTCTGTGTTACTGTAACTTGATGACACAAAGTATCATTGAGAAGCGTAGGTTACATTCATTGATTTTCAATGTAAAATCACTGCAGAACGTCAGAGTAAGGAAGAACATGCCAAGAGGAGGCTAAGACTGTCGCTGATTAATATAAGTAGCCCAGGAAAGAAACCCCAGGTTAAAACAGCACATGCATTTGTCTCTTTCACTCTTCTAATTCTCCTTATATCCTCACTGGTATTCAACACATATTTTAAAAAATGTATTCTTCTCTTATACAATGCATTCTGACCACAGTCCCCCTCCCTTCACTACTTTCAGTGGCCTCCCCCACATCCCTCTCCCCAAGATCCACTCCTCCATTTCCCTTCAGAAAAGAACAGGCCTCCCCAGGTTATCAACTAAACACAGATACAAAAAATCTAGGCAAAGCCTCTCTTATCTAGTTGAACAAGACAACCAAGTAGGGTCCCAAAGGAAGGCAAAAGAGTCAGAGACACCCTTACTCCAACTGTTAGGATTCCAACAGAAATACTAAGCTAATAACTATAGCTGTATGCAGAGGACATAATACAGACCCATGTAGACTATATGATTGCTACTTCAGTTTCTACGAGCCCCTGTGACTTTAGCTGATTCTGTGATCTGAGTTCTCCTAGTGTCCTTAACCCCACTGACTCCAAAAATCCTTCTTCTCTATCTTCTTCAGGCTTCCTAGAGCTCTAAGGTATGGGTGGGGGGTGCAGGAGAGACCCAGTGGAGATCTCCACTTTGGGCTCTCTCCCCTCTTAATGTTTGACTATGGTTCTCTGTAACCTGCTCTCATCAGTGCCTGGGAGAGCCTCTCTGATGACAACTAGGCTGGGCACTGATCTATAAGTATCTATAAGTATCTATAAGAATATCATTAGGAATCATTTTATTGATTTTTTTTTCTATTCTAGGTCTCTGGGCTATCAGGCCTCCAATTCCTGGTCACGCAGACAGGTTTGGGCATGGTGTTAATATTATGGCCCGGGACTCAAATTAGACCAGTCATTGGTTGGCTGCTCTCCCAAGTTTTGTACCTCCATTGCATCAGCACAAGTTACAGGCAGGCAAGATTGTAGGTTGAAGGTTTTGGGTCAGGTTGGTGTCCCAGTCCCACCAAGAGAAGCCTTTCCTGGTTATAGGAGATGGCCAATTCAGACTCTGTATCTTGCATTATCAGGAGTCCACACTAAGATCATCCTCATAGAATCCTGAAAATTTCTACTACATTCACTTTCCACATTGCCCTCAAACTGCTCTCTAGTCCCAGTCATATCTCTCCATACTCTCTGCCTCTATTTCCCCACACCTGATCCCTCCTAGTCCCATTCCTACCTGCCCCCAGTCTACCCATAAAATCTATTCCATCTCCCCTCCCAGGGAAATCCAGGAGTGCCCCTCACAGCCCTCCTTGTTGCTTACTCTCTCAGGGTCTGTGGCCTGTAGTATGATTGTCCTTTACTTGACAGCCAATGTCCACTTATAAGTGAATACATAACAGGTTTGTTTTTCTGGGTCTGAGTTACATCACTCAGGATGATTTTTTTCTAGTTTCATCCATTGCCTGAATTCCATGATGTCGTTTTTTAAAACAGTTGGGAAATACTACATTGTGCAAATGTACCACATTTCTTTATCCATTCTTCCATTAAGGGATATCTAAGCTGGTTCCATTTCCTGGATACTATGAATAAAATCTCTGTGAGCATTGTTGAGCTAGTGTCTTTGTGGGAGGATTGTGTGTGTCCTTTGAATATATGCACCAGAGTAGTGTACTTGGGTCTTGAGGTAGATTAATTCCAAGTTTTTGCAGGAACTGCCATATTGATTTCCATAGTGATTGTACAAGTTTTCATTCCCACAAGCAATGGAGAAGTATTTCCCTTGCTTCACATTCAAGCTAGCATGAGCTGTCACTTGTGTTATTGATCTTAGCCATTCTGACAGGTATAAGATAGAATCTCAAAGTAGTTTTGATTAGCAGTTCACATTTCTTTAAGGGTTTCTTAGCCATTTGATATCCCTCTACTGAGAATTTTCTCTTTAGATCTGTACCCTATTTTTAAATTGATTATTTGGTTTGTTGAAGACTAGTTTCTTGAGCTCATATATTTTGGATAATAGCCCTCTGTTAGATGTGGAGTTAGTGAAAACCTTTTCCCATTCTGTAAGCTATCATTTTGTCCTATGGATGGTGTCCTTTGCCTTGCAGAAGATTTTCAGTTTCATGAGGTCCCATTTATTAAATGTTGATTTTAGTGCCTGCACTATTGGTCTTCGGTTCAGAAAGTTGTCTTATGAGCCAATGTGTTTCAGACAATTCCCCACTCTTTCTTCTATCAGGTTCAATGTATCTGGTTTTATGTTGAGAACTTGGATTCCCCTTGGATTTGAGTTTTGTGCAGGGTGATAGATACGGATCTATTCACATATATACACCTAGTTTGACCAGCACCATATTTTGAAGACGCTGTCTTTTTTCTATTGTGTATTTCTGACTTCTTTGCCAAAAATTGGGTGTCCACAGATGTGTGGATTTACATCCATGTCTTTGACTTGATTCCATTGATCAATATGTCTGTTTTATAAGCCAATATCATGTGGTTTTATTACTATAGCTCTGTAGTACAGCTTGAAATCAGGGTTGATGCTACCTTCATATGTTCTGGATTATTGTAAAAAATTGCTTTGGCTAACCTGGGTTTTTGGGTTTTCCACATGAAATTGAATATTGTCTTCAAATGTCTGTAAAAAATTGCATTGATATTTTGCTCGGGGTTGCATTGAATCTGTAGATTACTTTTGGTAGGGTGGTCATTTTTACTATTTGATCCTGCCAATCCATGAGCATGGGAGATCTTTCCATCTTCTGATATCTTCTTCAATTTCTTTCTTCCAAGAATTGAAGTTTTTATCATACAGGTCTTTCACTTGCTTGGTTAGAATTACCCCAAGGTATTTTGTATTATTCGTAGCTATAGTGAAAGCTGTTGTTGGCCTGATCTCTTTCTCAGTCTCTTTGTCATTTGTATATAGGAGGGTTACTGATATTTTTTGAGTTAATATTGTCACTTTACTGAATATATATTTCAACTGTAGATGTTCCCTGCTACAATTTTTTGTATAACTTTAGGTATAGTATCATATAAGCTATGAATAGCAATACTTTGACTTCTTCTTTTCTGACTTATATGCCTTTGATCTTCTTCTAGTGTCTTTTGATCTAGCTAGAACTTCAAGTACTATAAGGAATAGATATGGTGAAAGTGAACAGCCTTATTTTTTTCCTGATTTTAGTAGAATTGCTTTGATTTTCTCTCCATCTAATTTGATGTTAGCTATTGGCTTGCTGTAAGCTGTCATTTTTATATTTAGGTATGTCCCTTTTATCCCTATTCTTTCCAAGACTTTTATGCTGAAGGGGTGTTGAATTTTGTCAAGGGCCTTTTCAGCATCCAATGAGATAATCATGTGGGGTTTTCCTTTTCAGTTTGTTATAGAGTAGATTACATTGACAGACTTTCATATGTTGAACTATCCCTGAATGTCTGGCATGAAGCCTGTTTGATTATGGTGGGTGGTCTGTTTGATATGGTCTTGGATTCAGGTTGTATTTTACTGAGTATTTTTGCATCAATATTCATGAAGGAGATTAGTCTGTAATTCTTTGTTGTTGTTGTTGTTGAATCTTTGTGTGGTTTGGGTATGGGGTGACAGTGGTCTCATAAGATGAATTTGATACTGGTTTTTCTGTTTCTATTTTATGGAGTAATTTGATAAGTATTGGTATTAGATTGGCTCTTCCTTGAAGTCTGGACTTTGCCTTTTTAAATTAATTTATTTAATTTGTTTTATTTTTCTTTGGGCATGGGAGACTTTTAATGACTGCTTTATTTCATTAAGGGTTATACATATATTTAAGTTGTTTGCCTGATCTTGATTTAATTTTGGTAAGTGGTATCTATTGAGTAAATTATCCATTTCTTTTAGATTTTTTAATTTTTTTGGAGTACAGGTTTTTAAAGTATGACCTAATGATTCTTTGGATTTCCTCAGTGTCTGTTGCTATGCCCCCTTTCATTTCTGATTTTGTTAATTTAATATCCTCTCTTTGTCTTTTAGTTAGTTTGGATAAGGGTTTGTCTATCTTGTTGATTCTCTCAAAAAAAATCAATGAAATAAA